>NW_023475721.1:0-3168 GCF_013731165.1 Rhagoletis pomonella
GTGGGTGAATTTGGTGGAGTGACTTAGGAATCACATGGGATACTGGGGCCCAGTTAGAAGGCAGACAGTTTGTAATCAGTCTGAGGCCAGTCAGGGTCCAGTTGGGAATCAGGTTGGGAAACTAGTAGTGGTTGACTTAAACTCCAGTTGCCGTTTTGATGCGTTTGAAGGCCTTTTAAGGTGCTTTTAAAGTGTTTTTGGACGCTGGGAGTGCCGTGTTAATATCGTCGCCTGGGTAAAAGATTGTCGTATGTTGATTTCGGCAGGTTGTGGGAAATCGCGATTGAAGTTTGGAATGCAATTTCTCAAAAACGCGAAGATAGACATTCTCCAAAGTCTCTAAAAATGCTACTAGTTCACAAAATTCTTAAATTATTTAATTTTTAATGTCTAATGTTAATTAGCTTTGAGTTTATGAAGGATTTTCTTTAGTAAAATTTTGTCGTAAGCGCCATTAGTCCACAATTTGGCAGCCACTTTGTGTAAAATACGACAAATGTGATTAAAATTTCTACTAAATTAACGACACTTTTTACTCAATATCTCGGAAACTAAAGGAGATATCCCAAAAGGGAGAACGCCATTTTTAAGATATTGATTAATATGGCTGCATCAATAACTAAATTTTTACTAAATTATAGAAAAAATTGTAGTCAATATCTCGCAAACTGAAGGAGATATCTGAAAACTGATAACACCAATCGAAAGTCCTTATTTCAAAATATATAACTGCATCTATAACTAAAAATCGTCAAAATTGCGCTTACGACAATATTTTACCCAGGCGACGATATGTGTAAGCACCAATCTATTAATTTTGTTGAATTATTTTAATAACTATTGCAAAATTTTATACAGACAAGACTAAAAAGAAGAAAATAGATCAAACAAAAAAAAACTTTTTAATATACCGCGCTTTTATAAATGGACTAAAAAGTAGAAAATAATATTTCTCAGTCCTATTTGTTTTGATAACTTTTGATTTTGAAATTTTAGCAAAAGTGATTATAAACAAGTTATGAGATGAAAAGTAATATATGTATGTATGTGGGTATATGAATAACGATCGCTTAAAATCGATCTCAAATTTTTACTTTAGCTGTAGAAATTTTAGGTCTATGTTATGTAGTTTGACTAATGTCAATTAAATCTAATGCTTTGTATTGCATGTGCTCCACGTTTTTCGTTTTCAATCTCATAAATTGTTTATAATGACTTTTACTAAAATTTCAAAATCAAAAGTTATCGAAACTAATTCTATAGGAATGAGGAATTGTATTTTCTACATTTCCATCCATTTATAAAAGCAGGGTATATTAAAAACTTTTTGGTTTTATTTATTATTATATAAGGCCTTGGTGAGTTATCTTTCCACCTTTGTATACAGCTAGATTTCGAATGAAACTGCTTTATAAATATCGCTAGCTTAGAGTGAAAAGTTGCTAAGTCCCCTTTTTATGAAAACTCATATTTTGATACAGGAGGCTAGAGAAGTTAAAAATGCATCGTTTTGAAAAGGATAAAGATCCTTGTTTTATGTTTTCTCGTTTATATTCAATTAAACGAAAATTTGCTAAGTCCAAAAAAAACTCCAAAATTTCGATAAGTCGAAAATAGTACAAAATCTTTTAATAAAGATCGCATTCGTCTGGTTCGTATGGAGTTTTGCTTTGCTTTAAGTGGACAAAATGCTGTATTCAAAGTTTTGCAAAATACTTAAAGAAAAAAGCTTTAGAAGTGTTTTCCTCTCCTGCACAATTTTTGAATTGGGACTTAGGAACTTTTCACTCTAAGCTAGCGATATACTACTGAAATATATGTATTTTTTGAATTCTTAGAGAATTTCGTAGGATTATCTTATTAAAGATATGAGTAATTGAAGGATTTTCTTCGGATTTTCGCAGGTACACTCTAAAAAATCTGCTTAAAAATGGGACTATAAATCGAGTATATTTTCGTTTATTTTTAGAATTCGTTAGTGAATTTACATTATGAAAATGTATTTTTCTCGTTTACACATTTTCGTGTGTAAAAATCCTTTTTGTTAGCGGCTTTACACAATTCTACGCGTGAAATGAAACAGCAGATGTGTATTTTGTAGCTTGTACACACTTTCGTAGTAAATTTACGCACACCACAGCAGCTATATTACACTCTAAAAAGTCCGAAATTTAAACACACTATTCGTTGAATAATCGAGCATGTAACAGTGTTGCCATCAACATCTCAAGCTGCACTGTCTAACTTAGTTCCCCCTAATAATTCGGAGCCCCGCACATCAGACATCATTACCAAAAAGTTGGATTACAACCTCCGAGAAGATCAATCTTTGTCTCTAGATTTGCTAAAGATACTTCTTCGGATGATATAAAGTCATACATATCGACTAAAATTAGAACTAAAGATGTATTTATTCGTAAATTTAATTTTAAATACGATCGCGATATTTCATCTTTTAAAATTGATGTAGCTGCCGAAGATTTTTATTCACTACTAAATAGTTAATTTTGGCCGACCGGGGCGTTTGTTCGCGGGTTTGAGTATAAACCTAATAAAAGTAATAATAACGTAGCTAAAATTTCTAATCTTAATTCGGATTCAAAAAACTAACTCGCAAGTCTAATTTAAGTATTTACTATCAAAACGTTAGAGGTTTGAATACCAAATTAACTGACTTATATTTAAAAGGTTTTGACTGCAATTATAATATTATTTCCTTGACCGAAACATGGCTCAAACCTCATATTTTTAATTCCGAAATTCTTCCAAATGAATATCAAATATACAGGAGCGACCGCGGGGGCAGAATCGGCGGTGGTGTTCTTTTTGCGGTGCATTCATCGATACCATCCGAGGAAGTTAGTCTTCCTGTCATTGAATATACCGAATTTAAATGTATACGTGTACAGGCTGGAAAGACTTATATTTATTTAGCTCTTTGCTACATCCCTCCTAATTCTGCCGTATCAGTATATATGAAGCTAGTTTCTTTACTTGAGACCGTAAATGCAATGCTTACGGCATCCGATTCTATGATTGTTTTGGGGGATTTAAATCTGCCACACATTTCATGGAACATCATTGGCACCGATGTTGTACCAGTTTCATCTAGAGATAATTACAATGTATTTCTGGAGGAAATGGCTGAACTTTGCCTCAAACAAATAA
>NW_023475722.1:0-3168 GCF_013731165.1 Rhagoletis pomonella
GTGGGTGAATTTGGTGGAGTGACTTAGGAATCACATGGGATACTGGGCCCAGTTAGAAGGCAGACAGTTTGTAATCAGTCTGAGGCCAGTCAGGGTCCAGTTGGGAATCAGGTTGGGAAACTAGTAGTGGTTGACTTAAACTCCAGTTGCCGTTTTGATGCGTTTGAAGGCCTTTTAAGGTGCTTTTAAAGTGTTTTTGGACGCTGGGAGTGCCGTGTTAATATCGTCGCCTGGGTAAAAGATTGTCGTATGTTGATTTCGGCAGGTTGTGGGAAATCGCGATTGAAGTTTGGAATGCAATTTCTCAAAAACGCGAAGATAGACATTCTCCAAAGTCTCTAAAAATGCTACTAGTTCACAAAATTCTTAAATTATTTAATTTTTAATGTCTAATGTTAATTAGCTTTGAGTTTATGAAGGATTTTCTTTAGTACAATTTTGTCGTAAGCGCCATTAGTCCACAATTTGGCAGCCACTTTGTGTAAAATACGACAAATGTGATTAAAATTTCTACTAAATTAACGACACTTTTTACTCAATATCTCGGAAACTAAAGGAGATATCCCAAAAGGGAGAACGCCATTTTTAAGATATTGATTAATATGGCTGCATCAATAACTAAATTTTTACTAAATTATAGAAAAAATTGTAGTCAATATCTCGCAAACTAAAGGAGATATCTGAAAACTGATAACACCAATCGAAAGTCCTTATTTCAAAATATATAACTGCATCTATAACTAAAAATCGTAAAAATTGCGCTTACGACAATATTTTACCCAGGCGACGATATGTGTAAGCACCAATCTATTAATTTTGTTGAATTATTTTAATAACTATTGCAAAATTTTATACAGACAAGACTAAAAAGAAGAAAATAGATCAAACAAAAAAAAACTTTTTAATATACCGCGCTTTTATAAATGGACTAAAAAGTAGAAAATAATATTTCTCAGTCCTATTTGTTTTGATAACTTTTGATTTTGAAATTTTAGCAAAAGTGATTATAAACAATTTATGAGATGAAAAGTAATATATGTATGTATGTGGGTATATGAATAACGATCGCTTAAAATCGATCTCAAATTTTTACTTTAGCTGTAGAAATTTTAGGTCTATGTTATGTAGTTTGACTAATGTCAATTAAATCTAATGCTTTGTATTGCATGTGCTCCACGTTTTTCGTTTTCAATCTCATAAATTGTTTATAATGACTTTTACTAAAATTTCAAAATCAAAAGTTATCGAAACTAATTCTATAGGAATGAGGAATTGTATTTTCTACATTTCCATCCATTTATAAAAGCAGGGTATATTAAAAACTTTTTGGTTTTATTTATTATTATATAAGGCCTTGGTGAGTTATCTTTCCACCTTTGTATACAGCTAGATTTCGAATGAAACTGCTTTATAAATATCGCTAGCTTAGAGTGAAAAGTTGCTAAGTCCGCTTTTTATGAAAACTCATATTTTGATACAGGAGGCTAGAGAAGTTAAAAATGCATCGTTTTGAAAAGGATAAAGGTCCTTGTTTTATGTTTTCTCGTTTATATTCAATTAAACGAAAATTTGCTAAGTCCAAAAAAAACTCCAAAATTTCGATAAGTCGAAAATAGTACAAAATCTTTTAATAAAGATCGCATTCGTCTGGTTCGTATGGAGTTTTGCTTTGCTTTAAGTGGGCAAAATGCTGTATTCAAAGTTTTGCAAAATACTTAAAGAAAAAAGCTTTAGAAGTGTTTTCCTCTCCTGCACAATTTTTGAATTGGGACTTAGGAACTTTTCACTCTAAGCTAGCGATATACTACTGAAATATATGTATTTTTTGAATTCTTAGAGAATTTCGTAGGATTATCTTATTAAAGATATGAGTAATTGAAGGATTTTCTTCGGATTTTCGCAGGTACACTCTAAAAAATCTGTTTAAAAATGGGACTATAAATCGAGTATATTTTCGTTTATTTTTAGAATTTGTTAGTGAACTTACATGATGAAAATGTATTTTTCTCGTTTGCACATTTTCGTGTGTAAAAATCCTTTTTGTTAGCGGCTTTACACAATTCTACGCGTGAAATGAAACAGCAGATGTGTATTTTGTAGCTTGTACACACTTTCGTAGTAAATTTACGCACACCACAGCAGCTATATTACACTCTAAAAAGTCCGAAATTTAAACACACTATTCGTTGAATAATCGAGCATGTAACAGTGTTGCCATCAACATCTCAAGCTGCACTGTCTAACTTAGTTCCCCCTAATAATTCGGAGCCCCGCACATCAGACATCATTACCAAAAAGTTGGATTACAACCTCCGAGAAGATCAATCTTTGTCTCTAGATTTGCTAAAGATACTTCTTCGGATGATATAAAGTCATACATATCGACTAAAATTAGAACTAAAGATGTATTTATTCGTAAATTTAATTTTAAATACGATCGCGATATTTCATCTTTTAAAATTGATGTAGCTGCCGAAGATTTTTATTCACTACTAAATAGTTAATTTTGGCCGACCGGGGCGTTTGTTCGCGGGTTTGAGTATAAACCTAATAAAAGTAATAATAACGTAGCTAAAATTTCTAATCTTAATTCGGATTCAAAAAACTAACTCGCAAGTCTAATTTAAGTATTTACTATCAAAACGTTAGAGGTTTGAATACCAAATTAACTGACTTATATTTAAAAGGTTTTGACTGCAATTATAATATTATTTCCTTGACCGAAACATGGCTCAAACCTCATATTTTTAATTCCGAAATTCTTCCAAATGAATATCAAATATACAGGAGCGACCGCGGGGGGCAGAATCGGCGGTGGTGTTCTTTTTGCGGTGCATTCATCGATACCATCCGAGGAAGTTAGTCTTCCTGTCATTGAATATACCGAATTTAAATGTATACGTGTACAGGCTGGAAAGACTTATATTTATTTAGCTCTTTGCTACATCCCTCCTAATTCTGCCGTATCAGTATATATGAAGCTAGTTTCTTTACTTGAGACCGTAAATGCAATGCTTACGGCATCCGATTCTATGATTGTTTTGGGGGATTTAAATCTGCCACACATTTCATGGAACATCATTGACACCGATGTTGTACCAGTTTCATCTAGAGATAATTACAATGTATTTCTGGAGGAAATGGCTGAACTTTGCCTCAAACAAATAA
>NW_023475723.1:0-3166 GCF_013731165.1 Rhagoletis pomonella
CCCAAATATACTCGGGCTCGTATCGCTGGATTGTTAAATAAATGCTAACGATGACCAAATTGTAGTACAATTAACTTTATTGTACAACAAACAATTTACAATACTTGCTAATACAGTAAAAACACTTTACAATACTTGTTAAAGCAATAACAACGCTTTACTACTTGTTAACACAATTAAACTTATAGCTTGCTTATTCGCAACTCAATTCTCCGCTCACTTTACTTGTAGCTTGCTGACTTGTAACTCGTAACTAACTCACCTCGCGGTGGCGGCGCCCTTATATACCTGCGCTGGCACTCATGGCAACTCTAGAACATTCTGAAGTTTATCGCTCATTCTCTTTCTCTCGCTGTTCGCAGTGTTCATCCAACTTGACGTTTCTCTTTGTGGAACATTCTACGTCATTCTTCGAACATTCTGCCTATTTCTCGTTGTTCGCTTTGTGTTGCCGCAGTATTCGCCACACTGCCCTCCACCTAAGTCTGATCGTCCCGATCAGACACACTTGCCGCTCCAACCGCTGCAAGTCTTTCCAAGTGGACCACTTTCATCTTGGTCCTCGGTCTCCCCATTGTCTGAATTTGATGCACTGCGTCTTTCAGCCGTTTGTCAATCTTCAACGGATCTTTCCAGTCAAGTCTTTGCTTGGAGGTAAAGCTTTGCTTCTGCTGCGACATGTACAACCACAATGCGTTACTGGACATTGCTTCCAGCTTATCTCCGGGAGTGCACCATCTCACATGGTCGTGCTTCTGCCGGCCACTGGTGGTGACCAGACCATGTCTCTTCTCGTGGGCACCCTTTTCGCCAGATCTATGCCGCATCCTCTGTCCATGACACCCAGACTCCCGCCTTCGTGCTGCACTGCCTTTAGCACATCTTGCTACATCCGGATCCTTACGCTGAAGCTTCCGCCGTCGTTTCGTATCTCACTCTTCCGCCGATGCTAACTTCATTGACCGGACATGTATAATCTCACCCTTGGCTTCCGGCTTAACTGCTCGCTTTTGCCGACCACCTTTTTCAGGACACTTCAAACCGCGCCTACTGCTACCACAGCCGCTTCCATTTCCGGCCACCGGCGTATCACCATTGCAACGTGGTTCAGTGGCTTTCCTCCTGCCGGAAACACTGCCTGGCTCGCCATGACCACTTCCTTGTTGCGACCTCTTGTTCACTGAGCTGGCGGAACCGTCACGCTTTTCCTGTATCGGTGAACCACTTCCTTCTCCTGACGAAACCATTTCGTCTCCATCACTGTCAACCTCTTCCCAACTAACTACTTCCTTTTCTGGTGGAATCTTCGGCACTTCCTCTAAGACCAACCGTCTGCTGAAGCACTGGTTGTCGTAACCAACCCTAAGTGGCACTTTCCTGTCGCCATAGGTTAGGATCATTCCCTGGAGGTCAATCTTCATGCCTTGCCCAAGTAGGAAATCCACGCCGATGATGACTTCATCCACAATGTCTGCGACAATAAACTTCGTGTACGAGGCCAACCCGTCGATTATTACCTCGCATAGTACTTCTCCTAGCACTTGGGTTCGCTCACCAGTTGCAGTCTGCAGCTTTGCTCCAGGTAGTGGCTTCACATAAAAAGTAGTCACATCCGGTCGAATAATGGACTGGGACGCTCCAGTATCCACTGTCAGCACTCGCTCCTGCCCATTCACACATCCACCAATAGTGAGGTTGCTCGCATTCCGGCCAATTTGTGAGACGGAGATTATGGGCCCTTCAACTTCTGGAGCCAGCTCGCGGCCCTTCCTGCTGGCACGTTTTAGTTTAACGACTGATTTGAGTTGGATTCGTCTCCCTCAGCCCTGCGTTTGCGTCCTGCTGAATGGTTGAGCCCACTGGAACTTGCGCTGCAATCGCGGGCTAAGTGGCCTGGTTTTCCGCAATTAAAGCATTTCCTAGCACCATCCTTTCTCTCGGTTGCACCAGGAGTATTCTTCTCTGCCATCGACTTGAGTGTTTTCAGGATCTCGTTCATCACGTCAGGTGTCTCCACCTCTACTCGATGGGCTTTGTAGGCTGGTCTACTTAGGAGCGCCGCCGTTTCACGTGTCTGAGCATACGAGACCGTTTCAGAAAATGGCTTTGGATTTGCATACGTCTCGCGCTTGGTATACATGTCTCGCATTCCGTTGATGAACCTCTGGATCTTTACCCTTTCAAGGTGTTCACCAGATGCGTCTCCAATAGCCAAGTGAGCCAGCCTCTCGATCTCCGAAGCGAATTCTTGTAGAGTCTCATTGGCTTTTTGGCAGCGATTCTCCAGCTCCATCTGGTAAATCTGTCTCCTGTGCTCGCTACCATAACGTCTTTCCACTGCACCCATTAACGCATCGTAACTGTTCCTTTCACAGTCGGGAATAGTCTGCAAGATTTCTGCTGCAGGTCCTTTTAATGCAACGAACAGTGCAGCGGATTTATCCTCCATGCTCCAGTGATTTGCTGTAGCTGTCTTCTCAAACTGGAGCTTAAAGACTTGGAAAGGAATCGTGCCGTCAAAGGATGGAGTCTTTACCTTGGGCGCGCTGGTCGAAGAAGGTGGGCGATTCAACTGCATATCTCGGAGGCGACCTTCCAACTCTTCTACCTTAGCCTCGACTTTATCCTGTCTATCCTTGATTTGTTCGTTATCTCTAGCCAAATTCTCCTGCAGTTGTATAATCTTTGCATCCTGGACTTCCAGCAACTGTGATACGTGTGTCTTCTGTGCCTGTAGCTGCGACGAAATATCTGACAACTGTGTTTGCATCGGAGATGACATCTGTGACATGGCAGCCAATAACGTGTTCATGTCCATAGCCGCTGATGAACTTGGAGACTTTTGCTGTTCTTCAATCTTCCCGGATGTCTGCTGCACATCCTTCGACGAACAAGCAGCCTCATCCTTCTGTTCGTCCTTTGCGGATGCATCGTCGGATTTACCCTGGAAGTCGTATTTGTCCACGTCGATGCCTTCAGCTTCCATAGCCTCCCGCAAACGGGATAATAATTCCACTTTTCTTCCGGAGGTGGCCAAATTACGCTTTTCCAACTCCTGTTTCAGTTCCTCAATATTTAAGTCCTGAATTTTCGCCATTTTCAGTAGTTTATCCTTCGGGATTTATTTAACAATCCCACTTCTGACACCAATTGTTACGATTATCCT
>NW_023475724.1:0-3166 GCF_013731165.1 Rhagoletis pomonella
TGCCTGTTTTTAAGAATTTACTCAGTTCATAACAAATTTTTGAAAAAAAGATTCCAGAGCCGTGCCGATGGTCTGGATAAGGTTTAGATAGAATTAGATTTTTTTTTGCCCCTCCTTCTCCCCTTTTCAATGGGTAAATGGGAAGAAATTTTCAAAACACTTGCAGAAGAAAGGACAATAGCAGAAAAATCCTACAAGTGCATAAATAAGAATAGAACAATAAAAACAGAAACAGTAGTAAAGCATTTAACAATAATACTAGCTCTGCAGTTGCGGTCGAGTACGGACGTGTTCTTTATTCGCTCCATAAAAAATCATATTTGTATTCGTGTAACTAATAATACTTAATCATCGAAAGACACATTAAACTATTATAGGAGTTTTGTGTCGTCGCGAACTGCCCTCAGCAGTATAAAAAATCAAACCGTGATCGCGAAAAGTATCTAAATAAACAATAAGACATTGTGTGTATAAAAATAAATAAATTATTGTTTACATACAAAATACGAACGGTAGTTAAGTGAGAGATGGGTGTCGAGAGCGCACCCTTAAGGAGCACAGGCACTCAATGCAAAGTGCAAGCAAAAGAAATCATATTTGACAATTACTGCATACAGCCCAAAGAGCAAAGCCAGCAACAACAACACTAAAGAAAAGTCTTATACTGCCAACACCCCATCACAAACAGCAGATGCAGCCAAGCAAAGAGCACCATCTTGATCCCCAGCAGTGATCAATGCAGGCAACAACGCAGCTGCCGATGCTAATACTTCGACGGCAACAAAGAGCCATACCTAAATAAGCGCGTCAAGCGTTAAGCCTGTCGGCCTCTCTTCTTCTAGCGTATATAAATTTAATGCGTCAGAGAGAGATAAAGATACAAGCGAAACGCTCAACGCGCTAATTTAGGTACGGCTGAAACAAAGAAGAAGAAAAACAAGCAAAAAATGCTACTGTTCATACTGGGTAATACAGCGTTTTTGCTGCATTTAAAATGCAACATTTAGCACTTTCGAACATATGTTTTCGAAGAGCGTTCATGCTACCGCATTTAGCAAATGTACATTTACGCGAGTTCGAAATAGTATGCTTTTGACAAACAGCCGTGTTCCAGTCGCTTATTCAGATCCGTATCTATTACGATAAATTCTCACGGTAAAGATAATGTGCAAAACCCCTACTGAAAAAAATAAAAATAAATTTTAAACCGAAAATTCAATACAAACACTTGAATTGTTTTAACCATAACCGAACATTTGTTTGTGTATATATTCATTTGTCGGTGCAGTCAATTATAATTTCAACACTTAATTAGGAAACAAAACAAACAGAGCTGATCCCAAACTAATCCAGATTTCTATCAGCATCATATTGATGTTGAATTTGCGCAACTTTTCTTTATCCAAATAATGTAAAATAATAAATGAAATCTCGATCGGCGATCACTGAAACCCAGCTAGCGACCGTATACTCGAAAAAGCAATGTTGCCACTTTTTTCATTAAACCATGTTCGAATCGTGGAAATTTTGGAAGATCACAGGGTTGCTTTTAGCATTTAGATTCTTAATGCAAAAATGGAGTTGCATTTAGTTGCATTTAGGTGACGAATTTTGTATGGATAAATGTACATTTAGAGTAGCATTTAGGGCTAAAGGCGCTAAATGTACGCGTAAGCAAAAACAGCCCATTAGATCGCTACATTTTAATAAAGCGAAAGCGCACACCCGACAAAAAGGAAAACAAAGCCCAAAAAAAAATAAAATTTTGGAAGTGGTCTCTTCAGGTAAATCTACATCGGCGGAGAATAATCGTTTTGGTATTCTCGCTGATATGAATAATGATTCTAACCAACAGGTAGTTAAAAAATACAAGCCTCCACCTATTTATCTACGACAACAACTAACAAAGTTCTAATGCTCTGGTAGATACTCCCTTTAAACTAGTAGGGAAAAATAATTTTCATGTCGTTCCTTTTAAAAAGGGTAATATACACGAAGTGAAGGTACAGGCTCAAAACGAAGATATTTTTCGTAAAATTACCAATGAGTTTGATAAGTGTAAGAAATCTTATTACACCTGTCAACTTAAAAGTAGCCGAGGAGTAGAAGTTTTCATAAAAGGCATCGAGTCCAGTGTGAACTCACAAGAGATAGAAAATGCTATTAGGGAAGAAGGTTTTAAGGTGCGCAATGTTTTCAAGATCAAAAATAAAGAAAACGTCCCTCAACCGATGTTCAAAATAGAGCTAGACCTGACTTTCATAATCTGAAGAAAGGGGAAGTGCATCATATATATCGATTGCGACATCTAATACACCGTAAGATCTCCGTAGAAGAACCCCATAAGCGTAGAGGCCCTGTTCAATGTCATAGCTGTTAGGAATTTGGTCACACACGTCGCTACTGCACCTTACCTGGTGTCTGTGTTATCTGTGGGGATCTACATACACACTTCTAAAGAATGTGTGAAACCAAAAATGGACCCTAACTCCAAAAAGTGCAGTAACTTCGGTGGAAATCACACTGCTAACTATAGAGGTTGTCAAGTTTATATCTCAATGAAAGAGAAAACAATTCCCAAAAATATTCCTATTAGGCATAACCCCATACCAGAACCCGCTAAGCCAATGTCTGCGCCAATGAATGTTAATAACTTTACTTTATATTCACAGATGCTCAAAAATACTCCTCCGACATTCTTTTTGGTCAGAATAGTAGTAACCTAGAAGCTACTATAACCAACTTTATGAAAGTTATGCTGGAGCAAATGATGGCAATGCAGAGCATGGTACAAGATTTGATTAAAAATCTATTACTTCAAACCATTTTAGCTAAACTATGAATAATCTCAAAATTTGTTTTTGGAATGCGAACGGGATAACCCAGCATAAAAATTATCTACAAATATTCCTAGAGCGCTTTCATATAGACGTTTTGCTTGTATCTGAAAACCACCTTACGCAATTTAGTAACTTTCAAATTAATGGGTACAAATTGTATGATAGTAAACATCCACAAAGTAAAGCCCGAGGTGGAACAGCTATTCTCATTCGTAACAGAATAAAGCACTATGAATTGGAATCGCAAAGTGATGAGTTCATTCATAACACTACAATACATATTGATGACCACTTGGGTGGCCTTACTGTATCTGCTATATATTGCC
>NW_023475725.1:0-3165 GCF_013731165.1 Rhagoletis pomonella
AGGTGTGAATTTGGTACTGCGGGGAGGTGTATTATTAATGGTCTGCTATACGCGATCGACGTGCTTGTACCATGTCTTTGGGTCCTCGACGCACAACTTTGCTAACATTGGTACTACTATCTTATGTATACGTTCTACCTGTCCGTTTCCGCGTGGTACCCCCGTTGCAATCAAGAGGTGTTGAATCATCTCTTTCTGACAATATTCTTCAAAGACCTTTGCTGTAAATGCCGTCCCTCTGTCCGTTATGATTCTTTCTGGGTTCCCGAAAATAACTGCTAACTTTTGTAATCTGTCTACGACTTCTGATGCTCCTGTACTCTTCGTTGGATAGAGCCATACGAATTTCGAGAAAGCATCTACAATAACTAATATGTGACTGTACCGTTTTTGCGTCTGTTCCATATGCCCTACGTTATCTAAATGGTACGTGTGTAGCGGTTTGTCAGTTTTGTCAAAAGGATTTAAAAACCCCTGTTTTCTACCTGTTTTCGCTTCGGAAACAATGTACGCAACACAAGCCTTTACCACTTTGTTTACCTTATCGTTCAAGCCTGGAATATGGAAACTTTTTTCTACCATATCTTGTGTGTTCTTTCTTCCATAATGACCTTGACGATGCGCTATTTCAATAATTTCTCGTTCCATTATCGAAGGTACAACTAAAAGTTCCTTGGTTGGGCCTTTATAATGGGTGATTTTTTAAGAGCTTGATAACTTTTTTTTTAAAAAAACGCATAAAATTTGCAAAATCTCATCGGTTCTTTATTTGAAACGTTAGATTGGTCCATGACATTTACTTTTTGAAGATAATTTCATTTAAATGTTGACCGCGGCTGCGTCTTAGGTGGTCCATTCGGAAAGTCCAATTTTGGGCAACTTTTTCGAGCATTTCGGCCGGAATAGCCCGAATTTCTTCGGAAATGTTGTCTTCCAAAGCTGGAATAGTTGCTGGCTTATTTCTGTAGACTTTAGACTTGACGTAGCCCCACAAAAAATAGTCTAAAGGCGTCAAATCGCATGATCTTGGTGGCCAACTTACCGGTCCATTTCTTGAGATGAATTGTTCTCCGAAGTTTTCCCTCAAAATGGCCATAGAATCGCGAGCTGTGTGGCATGTAGCGCCATCTTGTTGAAACCACATGTCAACCAAGTTCAGTTCTTCCATTTTTGGCAACAAAAAGTTTGTTAGCATCGAACGATAGCGATCGCCATTCACCGTAACGTTGCGTCCAACAGCATCTTTGAAAAAATACGGTCCAATGATTCCACCAGCGTACAAACCACACCAAACAGTGCATTTTTCGGGATGCATGGGCAGTTCTTGAACGGCTTCTGGTTGCTCTTCACTCCAAATGCGGCAATTTTGCTTATTTACGAAGCCATTCAACCAGAAATGAGCCTCATCGCTGAACAAAATTTGTCGATAAAAAAGCGGATTTTCTGCCAACTTTTCTAGGTAATAAAATTCAATGATTTGCAAGCGTTGCTCGTTAGTAAGTCTATTCATGATGAAATGTCAAAGCATACTGAGCATCTTTCTCTTTGACACCATGTCTGAAATCCCACGTGATCTGTCAAATACTAATGCATGAAAATCCTAACCTCAAAAAAATCACCCGTTATAAAATGTCATATTTCAAAAAATAATCATCATAACTGTTACTCTCTAAAACCTTTCGTATAGCACGTGTCCGTTCGTCTGCCAACTGAGCTTCCTTAATACGATGACGTAACGTATCTCCCGCTGATAAACAAATAACACGACTCAACGCATCAACGTGTTTCATTTTGGGTCCTGAGCGATGTTCGATGGTGTAGTCAAATTCCTGTAAGAACATCGCCCACCTAGATACCCTCAATGGCACATCTTCTTTTCGCATTGTCATTGCGAACGCGTTGCAGTCTGTTACTATCTTGAATTTTGTCCCCA
Organism: Rhagoletis pomonella; assembly: GCF_013731165.1. NCBI lineage: Eukaryota > Metazoa > Arthropoda > Insecta > Diptera > Tephritidae > Rhagoletis > Rhagoletis pomonella. The sequence continues at coordinate 1,934 of NW_023475725.1, forward strand.
AAACGTACACTCTCCACCTCTTTAAGGCTTCGATAATTGCTAGTACCTCTATCTCGTATGAGTGATAATTCTGCTCAGCAGTTGTCGTTTTCCTGCTCATGTACTGAACTGGGTGTAATTGTCCATCGTCTGAGTCCTTCTGTAATAAAACTGCTCCGTAACCGTATTTGCTTGCGTCTGTATGAACTTCAGTTGCCGCTGAAGGGTCATAGATTTTCAGTACGGGTGTACTCGTCAATGCGTCTTTTTATTGTTGAAAAGCAGCGACTTCTTCGTTACTAATGGAGAATTTTACGTTCTTCTTCAAAAGGTTGGTTAAAGGTCTCGCAATCGTCGCGTAGTGTGGAATGAAACGCCGGAAATAAGATGTTAGCCCTAGATAGCGTTGAAGCGACTTCCTATCCTTGGGCAATGGAAAATTTTTAATTGCTTTAGTCTTTTCGTTGGATACTTTAATCGTAGAGTTTTCTATAATATACCCTAAAAAATTTACAGTCCTTCTTAGAAACTGACATTTATTCCATTTGATCCTTAGACCATGTGCATCTGCAATCCCTAACACTTTTTGCAGCTTTTAAATTCCCTCGCCTTCGTCTTTCGATGGAATTATAATGTCGTCCATGTAGATAACTACTGTGCCTTCTTGTACCAGTTCGCGAAATATTGCAAAAATAAACCTGCAGAAAACCGCCGGCGAGTTTGAAATTCCGAATGGAAAGAAATTAAACTCGTACTGGCCATTATGCGTTACAAATGACGTGTATTTTTTAGACTCAGGCTCTAATGGCACGTGGAAAAATCCATCTCTTAGATCTAACGTAGTAAACACAGTTGCTTTTTCTAAACGCTGCAGAACATCGTCAATTAAAACCATTGGGAAGTTGTCACGCACAATCTTTTCATTCAATCTCCTATAGTCACAACAGAGTCTTTTTGTACCATCTTTTTTCCCTGCAAGAAAGATAGGCGACGCGTATTCAGATGAACTTTGTGTGATAATTCCCTCATCCAACCAATCCTTCACTTGATTTTCCACTATTGCCTGATCTGAAATCGGCAATCTCCTAGGGCGACTATATACAGGAACCTCGTATTTTAAAATAATCTTCATTTCTGCTGGAGAAATAACACATTTTTTAGGTCTATAACGTCTGATCATTTCTGCCAATTCATCCCTGTAGTCGTTACTCTTCTTCTTCTTATTTGGCGCTGTAACCGCCTAAGCGATTTTG
>NW_023475726.1:0-182 GCF_013731165.1 Rhagoletis pomonella
CTAGTACTACATATTACCATATTTCGGGCCCCGGCGAAGTCGATCAGCCTCAGTCCGTTATCGGACGTTTCGTCGTGGAGGCTGAATTTTCCGACAGTGGCGCCAAAGATCCCTTCCTTGCCCACCTTGGCATTAAAATCGCCAAGCACGATTTTGACATCGTGTCGGGGGCAGCGCTCATA
>NW_023475726.1:192-3165 GCF_013731165.1 Rhagoletis pomonella
GACGTTCGTCCACCGGGGTGAACGCCAGTACTCGGCGACGGAGTCTCTCTCCTACCACGAATCCAACACCGAATTTGCGCTCCTTTACGTGGCAACTGTAGTAGACGTCGCAAGGCTTCACGCTTACTTTACCTTGCCCCGTCCATCGCATTTCTTGGATGGCGGTGATGTCAGCCTTTGTCTTGCCGAGGACATCAACCAGCCGGGCAGAGGCCCCGGACCCCATTAAGGGTCCGGATATTCCAGGTGCATACCCTTAAATCATAGTCCTTTATACGTTTGCCGTGGTCGTCATCAGAAAAAGGGGGTCTCATCCGAGGCTGTTTGCTTCTTTTCATTGGGCGGGGTTTTAACGTGGCGGGACCCAAACCCAGCGCACGCGAAGTTTTACGCCTTCTCACTTTAGCTCGCTCCCAAACGGGTGTTTGGTTGCTACCCAGAGGATACGTGGATATAAATATCCGGACGTTGTGAGCTGCGATTTGAACCGTACGCACAAGAATCGCTTCTGGCCACTCCCAGGTGAATGGCAGTCAAAAGTTTTCCACTTCTGCGCACGGAACCCTCCTCCATTACAATCATACTTGGGTCTTATAAATTATTATAGAAAATTCGTTCCAAATATGTCTGCTGAACTTAACGTACTATACCAGTTGCTAAAAAAAGAGTGCACATTTAATTGGAGTGAGGAGTGTCAAAAGGTATTCGAAAAAAGTAAACAATGCATTGTTGAAAGTAACGTGTTGGAAATTTATGACCCTAAAAAACCCATTATTGTATCAACTGACGCCAGTCCTTATGGGGTGGGAGCAGCTCTCTCACACATTGTAAATGGCATGGAAAAACCAGTTTTGTTTGTTTCGTCCACGCTATCGTCGGCTGAACGAAATTATTCTCAAGTGCACCGGGAGGGATTAGCAATTATTTTTGCTATAAGAAAATTTCACAAGTATTTATTCGGTCAGCCGTTCACAAATTTTACGGATAATTCAGTCATTAAAGAAATTTTCAGTCCCAACAAGTCTAATAACGCGGTGGCAGCAGCACGCTTGCAACGTTGGTCGGTTGAGTTGTCTATGTATCAGTACGAAATTAAACACAAAAGTGCAAAACAAATGTCTCATGTGGATGCATTGTCTCGTTTGTCGTTGGACAACGAAAAAACGGAGGTCAAGAATATCTCAGTTAAATTTTTAAATGTTTCCAATGAATTACCTTTAAACTTAAATGAAATTGCTAGGCAGACAAAGCTTGATCCCATTTTAGCACATATTTATTCTTTCGTTAAAGATCAATGGCCAAATAAAATTGAAGAAAGGTTTAAAAAATATTTTTCCAATAGAGCTAAATTATCAATTGAAGACAATTGTTTGTTCTACTTTTTAAGAGTAATAATTCCTGAAAAATTGCAAAATCGCATTTTAAAAATGCTTCATGAAAGTCACATGGGCATTATTCGTATGAAAATGGTAGCAAGATCGTATGTTTGGTGGAATTATTGCGATAAGGACATAGAAGACTATGTTAACGATTGAGAAGTATGTCAACAAACTCAAAACCGAACACAATGGAAAAAGTCAGAATTTCCATTTGAGAGAATCCATATGAATTTTTTCGATTTTGCGGGAAAAAAATTTCTATTAATTGTAGACTCATACACGAAATTTTGCTAAATAAAAATTATGAGTTCAACCATAGCCTCTCGCGTAATAGATCAGTTGGTCAGTGTATTCGAATATTTCGGTTATGCAAAAAATATCGTTAGTGATAACGGTCCACCATTTCAAAGCTTTGAATTCATTCAGTTTTGTAAAAACAATGGTATTAATGTATATAAAAGTCCGCCATATCATCCGGAGTCCAACGGGTTAGCGGAACGTTGTGTTAGAACAGTTAAAACAGTTTTCAAAAAATATTGCTTGAGCAAAGAAAGATGCTTATCCATGGAACAGAAAGTAAAAAAATTCTTACTTTACTATCGTAATTCACCGACAACGGCAACCGGTCAGTCACCTTCATCAATGTTATTCGCATACAAGCCTAGAATTGTATTAGATTTGTTAAGAAGTGAGAAAATTGTGAATTTGAAGAAGACTAATTTTAGAAATTTAAGTTTAAGAAATGATATTATAACTACCTCTAACAAGGATAGAAACAAAAAATCGAAGTATGATTATAAAGTAGGGGAGGGGAATAATATACTATTTAAATCATTTTAAAGAAATAGTTAAATGGATACCAGCTGTTATCGAAAAAAAATCTCTGATTTAAGATACTTAATAAGGGTAAATAACCACATTCGTTATGTTCATATAAATCAAATACGAAAAAAGAAGGTTTCAAAGCCATTTGTAATTTTAGAAGAAAATGTAAATTGTCAGCGTGATTCAGATGATGATGTACAGGATGATGACCATAATGACAAAAAATTAACAGAAAATGATGAGGTAATTTCGGGTAATGACGAACAGCTAGTGGACACTACTCCTCGCAGAAGCCGACGCCGTCCAATTGCAGTTAGTTATTACCAATCCGTAGATTTTAGAAATAAAAAGGGGAAGATGTAATGTATTGTGACAGCACTGAACTGTCAAAATGATGAAACACTTGAATTCTTATTGTGGAACAGAATGAACACGTTTTTCCTCTAAGACATTTTAGTACACTTTAATGCGCGCACCTTGAATAATGAAAAAATGGATGTGATCCGAGGAGTATTCGAATTATCTAGTGTTGATGTCATTTGTGTATCCGAGACTTGGTTTAGACCTGAAGTAAAAGATGCCCACTTTGACATTAAGGGTTACACACTTTATAGAACAGATAGGAAGATCAAGAGGGGTGGTGGTGTCGGTAAGTATTGTAAAAAGTATTTAAAAACTCGGTTGATATCAGGAATATCTGGTAGCGATACTGAGCATGTGTTAGTTGAAGTGACTAGTTCATCGTCTAAAGTCCTTTTGTCTTGCGTTT
>NW_023475727.1:0-3165 GCF_013731165.1 Rhagoletis pomonella
TTCCTGCAGTCCAGCAGCTTAGATGTCTTCCTAACGATTATTGTGGCACTCTACGTGATCTGGAAGTTGCTGAAGTGGGCGCTTAAAGGGCTACGGAAATTAATTTGTTTAACAATAAGAAAATTAAAGCCGAAGCAGTCGAAGAAATCAAAAAAAGAATAATGTAGAAGAAGAAATATATATTTATGTACATATACGCATTTTTGAATAAAATCTTGTTCGCGCAGTCGTTCAAACTCATATATTACATATATATATTTAAAAAGATTTTAGTTTGAAAATGTTTTTGAAAATGATAAAATTCGAATTTAGTTAACTTATACACAAGTTTTCTGAAATATTAAGATAAGCGTGTCAATCGAAAGAGATTCATGAAAGCTTTAGTTTGAAAATATCTTTGATTAGGCTTGCCAACTTTTCGATAAGTCATATCGATACAACTAAGTATATATGTATGTATATTATACCAGCCAATACCCGGCGTGCTTCGCGACGCCTCGTGAGCAATTTTGCACCAACGTTAAGGAGCAACTGTATTGAACCTCAAATGGGAAAACTTCTTCAGGGGAAGCTGATTTGAAACCACAAAAATTTACCGATTTGCGAATATTGAAGCAAGTAATTTTGCAAAATATTTGCGATTCCGAAAATGGGAGCACGGCTGATTATTTTGTAAAACTGTGCGGCAAAAACAAAAAAAAAAATCAAAACAAACGAAAGAATCGATATATGTACTCACGAAACTACACCCTTATTCCAGAACCCGAATTTTCGTAATTCGTAATGAACGAAAAATTAAAAATCCACATGCTGCCTTGTGAGAATCCGTGCAGCTATCAGTTGTTTTTCGAAGACAGCTGTATGAAGGAAAGGAATTAGAAAAACACTCATGAAGAGCTTATTTATAGTAAAATTGTTAAATTTTGTATATTTTTAAGGAATTATAGCAGCGGAGTAAGAGCGCGCTATGGAAATGATTTCACAAAGATGTGTGGAGCTATCGGGCATAGTAACTATGGACGCATCTATGTCAGATTCTAGTTGATTTGTTGAACCACAAGTTGAACCTATGCCTAAAGAACAGGTTCTTAATCCAGTTAATGCAATAACGGCTTCTTCCAAGCCATTGAAAATATTCGCTTTGTTAGGTTCACCACTTGTTGCGCTTGCTTCTGCCTTCGGCCGCGCTTGGGGATTACATATAACCCTTACTAAGGAGAATTCTCCTTTCTGTCTTGCCGGAGAAGCGGGGTTCAGCATGTCACAGGGTATACAAAAGTGCTTGTGCATAGAACTCCGGCTACGCCATCCATAGCATTTTTACGCAGAACCCACGTGTACATTTATATCATGCGTCAAAAAGTGCGATAGTGATCCGAAAATTGTCGCTAACTGGTTACAGAATCTTCCTCTTGAAGTACAAAAAATCTCAATGAATGAATGAATGAAGTACATTTGAGTGAAGTATAAGAGCGAAAAAAGAAGTACTGTACCTCCGCAAGTAGTACGGTTGGTCACATTAAGCATAGCATTCGGCAAGTTGAAGGTGAGATGAGGTGGGGTGGGGTGAGGTGAAAAATATTGCCTAATATGTACAAATGAGAGGGCAATGAACGGGCAAAGTTGTTTGTAGAAAAGGAAACGCCATTAACCTTAATTTGTTCGTTAAAATTCGAACAAGTATTTCATGAACTCAACACTGGTAGTGGAATCATCGGTTTTTGCTTTAATTCCAATTTCAATACTTACTATACAAGGGTTGCTCCATAATGAGTTTTTATCATATATATCCAAGTCCTTTCAGAGTTGACAACATTTATATGATTTAAAGCATTTTCAATGACTTTGTGGAGATCGCAACTACTTCACGCCAAGCAACTATTGGGTGTACAACATTCGTTCAACCCTGGGTAAACTATTGAAACAAGTTCAGCTACTAGAATCTGCTAGCCTTGTGTTTGTCTTTCATAGACTGGACACTTCACATTGGCAAATCCCCATATAAGCAGCTGCAAAAAATAGTAATTCAGATCCCCATTTTACTGAAGTTTTCCATAGAAATGAAGAATGAAAAAAATTGCGTAGATTAGCGAATTTCCTCGCCCATTACATTAAGGAGCAGTTTTAAAAGGTGTTATCTGAATTAAAAAAAAAAAAAAATTGTTTTTATAAATGGATTTTTATGAACGGTGGCCGATTTTGACCATCTTTCAGATTTAAACTTTTTCTGATTAAAACTGAGACGCAAACCGCAATTCGTTAAAATCTATACGATTTTTTTTGATTTCTTTATTTCTAAGCAAAAATACCACAGGTACCAAATTACAATTAGATCAGAGTACCATCGGAATTTTTTGGCCAATGTTAAAATAATCAGTTGAATCCATTAAAATGCGATCCAAGTATTAACCGCCTTTACTGAGTTGCCGGTTTATCTGAATTTACCAGGCAACAACTTTTATGATCCCCGTCACTATCGTTATCAGTCGATGGCATAAAATAAAAAAAAACCCCCGTCTGATCATAGTTTTTGATTCAGTTTATTTTGTAAAATCGACGAAAAATGAAGTTTTGGTGCGCGGCAGATATTAGCAAACTGTTCGCTATCGCGGCAATAACATTTATGGCTATATCGACAGGCGTCCAGCCAGTGCACAGTGCAAATATACTGGGTGTTTTTCTGAGTCCCAGCCCATCTCATTTAATCGTGCACATGTCGATTATGAAAACACTGGCAGAGCGGGGTCACAATGTCACTGTCGTCACCGGGCAAAAGTCAAAGGTGAATCATGAAAAGATACACAATATTATAATTGAACCGTCGGAGGCGCTTCAACGAAAATTTAATGAAGAATTGTCCGGCTTGGGTACGAAAAAGAAAAGTATGTGGAAAATGTTGACGAGAGTGATAACTGCCGATACTGTAATGTTTACTATGGAATTGGATGCACTCAGGAATGAACGATTGCAAGAGATCTACGAAACCAATTATGATTTGGTCATTATGGGCTACTTCATGAACAACTTTCAATGGATTGTTCCGGCCAAACTAAATTGCCCGATGATACTCAGTTGGACTGGACAACCCACGGAGATGATTAATGAATTAGTGGGTGTTCCACACGAGGCGTCTTATGTGCCAAGCTACTTTATGTCTCAAAAAAA
>NW_023475728.1:0-3165 GCF_013731165.1 Rhagoletis pomonella
TCACAACAAATGTGATTGTCATATAAAATATGTTTGTTTTTGTCTAATGTTTTATAATTGTAAAAATGTTTTTGTTGTTTTTTCAATAAAGATTTCCGCCCCTGATGAAGCTAAGAACGTTAGCGAAACGTTGGGCATAAAGTGAAGCAGAAACCGAGAGTTTTCACTTGCACTTGCACATGATGGATCAACCAAGCCTACAATAACATTAAAAATCTATACCAAATTGATCAGCATACAAAAGAAAAATTTAATTTCATTGTCAGACTCTCACCCTGGGAGTTTGATGTCGTTGGCTTTTGGGGGCAAATAGTGCATACCCGCGAGAGCAAGAAACTCCTGTTACGCTTCCAGCTGCTACTTGAATAAAGTTACATATTTTCGAAAAGTTTCCAGCTAAAACATTTTTACTCGCAATTCTTTACAGGCAATCCATTACTTTGCAATATTCGGACATTTTTCCTGCAATTTCAATTTGTTTTCTTGTTCAACTAATAAATACTTATTAACTATCTCTGTGTGTGTGTGTGTGTGCCGGAATGCGCGCTCGAGTCTAGATGTGCGTTGGCTATTGCTTGCAGTTATTTATTGAAAGTTTAATTAAAAGCGTTCATTTGAATTTGCTATTTGGATTGCTTGTTTAAAACTGTTTGAAGTTTTTCATTTAAATTTATTGCAATCTTCTTCTTTGAACGCACTTCTTCTAAACTTCGTCTGCTCTCTCAAGTGTCCTAATCAAACTTTGCCCTACTGCTCCTACTTTGGCACAAAATGTTTACAACTTTTATTTATTTGCTTTGGATTCACCAACCAATTATGGCAGGCGAGTTTATTAGGAACAATACTTTGGGGGGCTGAAAGTTTGCTTTGTGTATGTATGTATTTGTATTTCTGGTAAATTTGTTTTATTTCGTTACTTGACTCGTAGTGACTTGTACATAGATTCAATACATTCTCTGTTTACTTAAATACTTAGTGAAAGCCGACTTGAAGCAGACCGCACGTCCTTCACTCCGCCCAAACCCCCCCCCCCCAAATTAACGGCACTTATTAACGAAATTAACTGTAGTTTGCGAAAGTTCGCACTCGTCACAATTTTCGCTGCTCCACGGCTATTGGTGAGTTGTGTCGAGTGGCAGCAATTGAATATTGGTAACTCAATTGCGCAACAGGGCTGAGTTAGCAGTCGTCGCAGCAGTCAATTAAAAGTTTCTAACACAGTTTTCTTGTTTTCTCAGCTTTAAGGTCAATACTCGTTAGGGCTAATTATACCCTTGATGCGTGCCGTTCACAACAATGATTTTGGTGGATTTTTGTTGTGGTACGGGTATTAGGTATTTCCCATTCAATTTGACTTTTACATTCGTCAAACGAATATTCGAGCACAATATTTACAAAGTTGCATCATTTGAGTATGCTGTGTTAAAGCAAAAATAAGTGGGGAGATTCGTTCGATAGTTTTTGTGAGCAATTTTTGCTTTTTTTTAATTTTGAGCCAAGCAGTGAAAGAGGAAATGTGATCTATTTTGCTCCTGCTCCCCATTCCCATGGCTTTTTACAGAAACTGATCGTGAATGGCCTCTACAGAAACTACCGATCTGTCTGCATGTTTGTAAGTTTTTAAACGATTATTCGGTTTACTGATACTGAGTAGACACTCTATCCGTGAGCACTTAGGGTTAGCTATAGTTGCCTAGAAATTTGGCAGATCGGTTCAACACCGTTTCTCTGCAATTTCGAAACTTTGTTTATTAATACGAAGTAAGCAGATATGTACTTATATGTAAAAATGACTGCTGCATCACCGACGTTAGTTTCGGTAAGGTTAGTGTCATGACGAGCGGCGAGCTCTCATTAAGATCTCACTAAAAGATCGTCCGCATTTTACGGCTACTTTAGAAGTAAGCGACACTTTTTCACAGGATTTTGTAGCCGCCTGGGCTCTGAAATAGCTATCCGTTCGGCACGAAGAACTGTAGTAATGAGGTAGACGACTTTATCCGATTTCCACTTGTCTCTTCATGTATCTTCATGGAGTCACAATTTCACAGCAATCGATGCAGGGTTTTGAATGTTCTCAAGGAATGGCTCTTGTTATTGCCCGATCGGTACGTTTCTCAGAGAATAAAAACCTTAAAACTAGCAGGTACTATGTCTATAGCCCAATTTCAGATGAGCTGATTAAATAAAGTTTGTAAACTTCAGAAATTCATTTTCAGATCATATATTTAAATGCACTTGAATTGTCAGTAGTAGTAGTAAATATGAGATATGCAACAACAATTCAAGGCAAAAGCAACAGTGTTGCCACTTGTTTGACATATTTAAATTAAAGTGATCTGATACCCAACGAAAGTGAAATGGCATTTAAATAATTAATAATCCAAAATTAAACTCTTAGCTTACTGGGTGTCGCACGCATGGGTAATAATTGCGGTGACCATCCGTCCTGTTTCTTGCAGGACCGTATTCAAAGGTCTGTCCTGCGTAGTTTTTCAAAACAGAAAAACCTCAAAATTTACTGATTTTTTCCAAGTGTCCTGGCTTTGTCCGGAATTTTATTCGATGTTTTAAAATAAACGGCGGGAGCCCTTTACTTATCAACATATAAGCAGTGTCGATACCTAATTGATAACTACGTGAGGATGAGGCTGATTTTGAAGTTCGCCAAGTGAATGCGTTCTAAATTTTGTGCGGCCATAGACAATGGCCGGCAAGAAAATATAGATCAGCATCACAAGTATCAGTAGCACTTCTCTACAAATTTTTTACTAAAATTACATAACCAATGTACCTGCATACCCAGAAATTTTCTAAAAATTCAGTCTAAAATGTACTAAATTTAGATGAAAATTTGTTGAATTTTTCTAAATTCTGTATAAAGTTTCACTTATGTGGTTTTGATTAAAGAATAAACCATATTTTTATTAAAAAAAAAATTACTTGAAAAACATTGCGAATATTTAACAAAAATCACCATGCACTAACTTTTAATAACCAGTGTATATTCGCTTGTTATTTTTATACTATGTACGTCAATTTACATATGTATGAAGATATACTTTTTTTTTAATTGTCCCACATTTTCAATTCATATTTATGGTCACCGTAGTAATAATCTTCTTCTTCTTCTTAATTGGCGCTGTAACCGCCTAAGCGATTTTG
>NW_023475729.1:0-3165 GCF_013731165.1 Rhagoletis pomonella
CCGACAATATTTATATTTGTGGTGATTGTGCTGTCACTGATCGTGAAGATGGTGTGTCATACAATGCTGTCGCTGTACAACAACAACATCAACATGTAAATAACGAGCAGAATCACTTGTTATCTTCCATTCTTGCCGAATTGAAGAGTCTGCGTACAGAGCAAGCAAGTGCGGTGGCAGTTATACACTCTCTGCAAGCCGAAAAAACAGGTTTCTGGGCGAATTAGAACTTATGCGCTCTCAGCTACAGTGTCTCACAAAAATCTGTGATGAAGGGGTTGCTAGTGCACTTGCCTCGCTAACATTAGAGGTCAAAGAACTGAGTTTGAGTGTTAGCAAAAATAAAGAAAACAAAAATAAAGAAATCAAAGGAAGAAATAAAAACAATAAAAATGCTAAGAAAGATATTCCTACAGGCCAGCAAAACTCTGCTAAAGCATCTGTTGCCGGTGAACATAACACTGAGTTAAACCAACGTATTGAGGAGTTGAGCAACAACAATGCTATGTGTACGGTTGTGACGGCTGAAAAGGTGTCGGTTGCTAAAAGTGTTGTTAGCTCTACTAATATTAATAATGCTATCTTGAATACACCAATATATAGCATAGCTAACTCTGCTGTAGCTAACAGTGTTACATCGACCAACTCTGTTACCTCTGTACCTGCAGTCGTGGCGTCTAACAACGTAAATAACATATCCTACGCTAGTCGCGTGGCCACCCCATCTGTTGTTGCTGATAATACTGATAATACGGCTGTTATTGAACAAAACAATATATATACGGCTCTAAATAATGCGAATGGTAATAGCACTGATGCTGTTAACAATGCTGTTAGCAATGATGATGTTGCTGGTTTTTCTGGTGCTGTTGATTTGAATCCGGTCGGTCCTAGGTTGGTGACTGCCGTGCCGCCTCGCCGTGCAATTTTTGTATCGCGGTTGCATCCAACTTTAACGCAGGCTGATATTATTAATTATATTTTAGTTCAGCTTAGTCTTACAAGTTGTATTAATATTAGCGTACATAAGTTTGTTTTTAAGTATGAGAGGGATTTTTCATCATTTAAAATATCAGTTCAGGACGAGTATTTTGCTATGGTTCTTGAAAAATCTTTTTGGCCTATACACTCGGTGGTACATTTGTTCACCACAAAATCGAAAGATGAGCCTCCCATACGTACAGGTTCAAAAAACTTGAGTACCAACCCGATCATTACGATTCAATAGTAACTATTCATTATCAGAATGTTCGTGGTTTACGTTCTAAACTGAATGCCTTCTGTCTAAATAGTTTTGATTTTACAGCGCAAGTGATTGCGTTTACTGAAACCTGGCTAAAACCAGATAATTTTAATTCGGAAATATTTTCAAATGACTATGTCGTTTTTCGGTGTGATCGTCAGTCCAGAGCAGGTGGTGTCCTCATCGCTGTGTCGTCCAGTATTTCTACTGAGTTGTTGACCTATGACAACACACTTGACATTGAATTTATAGCCGTAAAGCTCTCGTTCCCCAATTTCTACTTATATGTTTCTTGTTCGTATATACCGCCTCGGTCGGATATGCAAGTTTATGATTGTCATTCTGCAGCTATCCACAATCTGCACTCACGTTTGCGTGATAATGATCGCCTAGTGGTTCTTGGCGACTTCAATCTGCCTTTCGTCAGTTGGATTAATAACGATGATTCAAACTTTTTGACTCCTGTCACCCAGCACGATTTTGTTGGCTCTCTTATAGATCTGCCTCTTGTTCAGATCAATAATGTAGTAAACTCTAAAAATAAGTTGTTGGACTTAGTTTTTGTTGATAATTCAATGGGTATTGGTCTCAGTCGAATCTCTGCCTTATCCCTCCCTGTAGATCCCTTGCACCCCACACTTGAGATTGCACTGGATAATTTACTGCCTTCGATTAATTTTTTGGAAGCGAGCTCTCGTTCTCGTTCGAGATGTTCTAACAAGACGAACTTTGACATGCTCAACCATTTGATAGCTACCCATGATTGGTCTGAACTTTACGCATGTAATGATGTTGAGGCTGCCACATCTATTTTTTACAGTTACCTTAATGGCTGCATTAATCTTTGCGTTCCTGTTTATTTTATTAAGGCTAAAAGTAGTAAGCCACCTTGGTTCACAAGACAACTTGCTAACCTTAATAACATTAAATCGAAGCTCTATAAGCGTTTCAAAAGATCTGGTTCTTCGGTATATTTTTCTAAATATTTAGTTGCCCGGTCCAATTTCCAGTTCCTGAGCCAAAATTGCTACAAGTCCTATTTAAGTAGATGCAAAATGGAATTTTTTAATAATCCAAAAAAATTTTATGGTTTTGTTAATTCAAAACGAAAATCTTTGGGATTTCCATCTTCTTTGTCTTTGGGAGGTAAGAATGCTAGCCATGACCATGATATTGCTGATTTATTTGCGGACTTTTTTAAATCTACCTATTCGACCTGTGCTCAAGCCGGTAGTTATCCGTATAAAATAATTAGTTCTAACTGTATTAATAATCCAGTCATTGACAGTACCACTGTTCTCCAGAGTCTCCTTGCTCTGAAACCGATTTTTTCCCCAGGGCCTGATGGTATTCCTGGTTGTGTGCTTAAGTTCTGTGCCGTGAATCTGACAGAACCGATCCTAAAATTGTTCAAGTTATCTTTGCAATCGGCGTCTTTCCCGTCAATCTGGAAACAGTCATTTATTATTCCTCTGCACAAAAAAGGTAGTAGATCTAACATTGAGAACTATAGAGGAATTGCTAAGCTTTCAGCTATTCCTAAAACCTTTGAACAAATAATTACCAGTCAACTTCAACATTCGTGTATCTCCATATTATCACCCTGTCAGCATGGTTTTGTGAGGGGTAGATCAACCACCACAAACCTGCTTGAGTTTACTTCTTTAGTTCGGGATGGTTTTCTGGCAAAAAAGCAAACGGATGTGATTTATACTGATTTCAGTAAAGCTTTTGATTCAGTGAATCACAAACTTCTGATTCAGAAGCTCGATTTACTGGGGTTTCCGTCGAATTTGGTTTTATGGCTCTCAAGTTATCTTTCTAATAGAACTCAAAAGGTGCTATATAATAATATTATTTCTAAACCAATTGATATTACCTCCGGCGTGCCTCAAGGCAGTCATTTAGGCCCACTGCTTTTT
>NW_023475730.1:0-3164 GCF_013731165.1 Rhagoletis pomonella
AAGATGAAGATGAAGATGAAGATGAAGATGAAGATGAAGATGAAGATGAAGATGAAGATGAAGATGAAGATGAAACACACCACAACTTAACCCCCACACCGTAATTCACCACACTTCAACTCTCTCACCACACCTTAACTCACCACACCTCAACTCACCACACCTTAACCCTACACACCTAAATTCACCACACCTTAATTCACCACACCTCAACTCACCACACGTTAACCCCCCACACCTAAATCCACCACACCGTAATTCACCACACCTCAACTTTCTCACCACACCTTAACTCACCACACCTCAACTCACCACATCTTAACTCCCCACACCTAAATTCACCACAACTCAACTCACCACAGATAAATTCACCACACCTAAACTCACCGCACCTCTTAAGCCCACCACACCTGAATTCACTGCGCCGTAACTCCCACACCCAATTCCACCACATCGCAAACCACCACACCCAATTTCCCCACATGACATGATATCACTTTATGTGGCATAAATGACATTGCTTTAATATTGATACTGAATTAAAGAAATCTGCTAAGCAGCAGTTTAGAAATCAGATTTACGAAGATTAAGATTCATGCAAGGAAGAAGGTAAAGTTGAATATGTAGAAGAAGAAAGGGATAAAGGCAAAGATTAGAATAAAAGTAAAGAAACCTAAATACAAACGAAGGTGGATATGAAGATGAAGATGAAGATGAAGCTGAAGATGAAGATGAAGATAAGGATAAAGATCATAACCCCTTAACTTTAACTCATCTTAACTTAAAAACTTACTCCACCTGAGCTCACCACACATTAATTCACCACACTTTAACTCCCCACACCTAAATTCACCACACCTCAACTCGCCACACCTTAACCCCCGCACCTAAATCCACCACACCTAAATCCACCACCCTTAATTCACCACACCTCAACTTTCTCACCACACCTTAACTCACCTCAACTCACCACACCAAAATTCACCACACCTTAATTCACCACACCTCAACTTTCTCACCATAACTTAACTCACCACACCTGAATCCACCACACCTAAATTCACCACACCGTAACTCCTACACCCAATTCCACCACTCCGCAGCTCACCACACCCAATTTCACCACATGACATGATATCACTTGATGTGGCATCAAAGGCAACATCATTTGGCATAAAATGAACCAAAATAAATAAGATTTAGATAGAGGTGAAAAAAGGGATAAAAAGGAAATACAACTGAAGAGTGTGCGATGTTATATTGTGGTGTGTTATGCTTCATATGTTATGTTATTTATTCTTATGTTATGGTTATGTTATGTTATGCCAAGTACTAAGCTAAACTCCCCTCCACTTAACCCATTCCAACTAATGTTATTTTAGCTCATTCAACTTACATAAACTATCCTTAATTTTATCGGTTGAATTTCAACCGCTGGGCGAACACTAGTATGTATAAATTAGCTAATACTGTACATTAGAAATTATTACTTTGTTTAAAGATACTTATAAAACACATCATGCCTGGAATCAATCGAATCCTCAATAGCGAGCATCATGGAGAGTACAACTTCGATTTCGAATTGGAGATGTTGTGCTTTGAAGACATGAAAAACCCTTATATATGTATTGAAGATGAAGATGAGGGTCCCCGGTTACAGGTTTTGGGCATCCCAGTCAGAGTAGCCCATGCTTTTTTTTTTAACAAAAAAAGGGATGAAGAGGATGACAATGGAAAATTCCTAACCGTTTGTGGCGGTGAAATTGAGGAGTACATAATGGAGCAACATCAAAAGCAACATGAATATGAAAGAAGGGGTTTGGATATTAAGACTAAATTAAAGTATTATAGTAGAACAAATAGGGAAGCGATGTATGATGTAGAAGTTTATTCTAAATCATATAACAATATCGTATTTGAATATAAATTAACTGTTGAATTGGTATTTAGAAATTTAAAATTTAATTATATAGAACTATAGATTTATTAAAAAAACTTCAGCGTTTATTTGAATATAATATTATTTTATATGAGAGTTATTTATGAAAATAGGCTTATTCTTAAATCGTTAGTCGTTGGAAAAGGTTTTATAAATAATATAATTATTAAGCTTCCTATTGAACTTCATTTGCCTAGTTATCAATTTTGTGAACCTGGAACGAAACTACGGAAACTTTTAGTAAGAGGAGATCGAGGTATTAATCTACTAGACAATGCTTGTAGAGAACATGATATATCATATTTATATAATAAAGATTTAGATAACCGACATATTGCTGATAAAAAATTAATTGAGAAGGCTTGGGAAAGATTTAGACCGAAGGATAGCAATCTTAATGGGAAAACAAATGCTTGGTTAGCTACAAATATAATGAAGACAAAAACGAAATTCGGAATGGGGAACATTTATAGTAAAACTAAGAAAGTGGGAGGAAAAACTGGTTATCATCTCTTCAAACATGCTTTAAAAAGTGCTAAACAAAATTTAAAGAAAAGTGATAACTTAAAATATGCAATTAAAATTTCACGAAAGGTTGTAAATAATATTTTTAGAGGAAAAAAATCTATAATAAAAGCACCACGTGTAATACCATTACCTAAATCTGGAGGATTTCTCCCATTAGCGCCTTTATTCGTAGCATTAGGAGCACTTGGAAGTCTATCTGGCGGTACAGCAGGAATTATTAAAACAATCAATGCTATAAAAACTGGAAAGGAGCAGTTATTGGAGGCGAAACGTCATAATAATACAATGGAAGCTATTTCAATGGGGAAAGGAATGTTTTTAAAGCCTTATAAAAAGGGATTCGGATTATATTTAAAACCATACCAAAAAAAAACTCTTAATGAAGCTACCCAGAAGACCTCTTACTGATGCAGACTTAAAGAAGTATTCAAAATTTATTCCAAATTTTAGAGGGGTATTCATGTGTGACACTTTACCCCGTAAACCATTTAAGAGAGAATGTGCAATAATAAATTTGGATAGTTCAAAGGGTCCGGGAACGCATTGGGTAGCTTACTGGAAAAACGATAATGAGATTGATTACTTCGATAGCTTTGGAATCTTACAGCCTCCTAAGCAAATAATAAAGTATTTAGGAAAAAACATTAACTATAACTATAATCAACAGCAAAGCTATAATTCATATAATTGTGGACAT
>NW_023475731.1:0-3164 GCF_013731165.1 Rhagoletis pomonella
AAATCCTAAGAAGGAAATCGTTTGCATACAAATTGTAAAGAAAATGACAGACACCCCATTGAAAGTTATGCCAAAAAGCTGCAACTAACTTTACAGTGCACTTTATTTTGACTATAACTACGGATCAATCACTTTAATCATATTTTTAGCTAACTTAAAACAGTTAAATTAAATCAGGTTAGGGAACTTCCTATTCTTCTTAAACGGAATCGCTATATCTACAAATTATTTTATACTTTTTAGTTCTTTTTGTAATAAAAGCGTGTTTTTAGTTTTTTTAACTATAATATTATTATAAATAATTTTTTGTAATAATTAAATTTTTTTTTAATTTCAAAGTCCTTAAAAAAAAATCCTGACGTCAGAGAGGAAAACTAAGTACGCAGTTTTACTATAATTTACCCATAGTTTCGCGAATATATTAGTTTTTTGTGTGTGTAAAATTTACTGTCGCACGGTGTAATATCTACTCTATATAGATTGGTGCTTGCACAATATGTGAGTGGCCGAATCTGGCCGAGCTTTTCCTCCGATTTGTGGCGTGCGTCTTGATGTTGTTACACAAATTTTTGGACGTACAGTTTTATGCCCACTTCGAATGGCGTCCGTATCTTTATTGGAAGCTGTTTTTGATGGCAGAAATATGCTCGGTGACTAAAACCGGGAAACCGATCAACAAAGTAGTCTCATCGGACGATAACTCTCCTTTCCCCGGTTGTGAAGACACAAGAGGCCTTGCTATACCCGCACTATACGAACCACCTGATCAGATGGCTTCCGTAAAGTGCACAGCACAACAACAGCACTTAACGCTCAGATAACTCGTGGCCTTAAGCGTAACCACCCCTTGGGGAAGAACAATCCTAGTAGCCTTGAATCTGTCCAAGGCGTTTGACGCCAGGGGACTCAAACGGTGATCGGCGAATTATCTGAGTGGTCGCCACACGTCGGTAATTTTCAAACAAGCAAACCAAGAAAAATTAATGGAGGGTCCCACAAAGTTGTGTCCTTTCTCAGGTTCTGTCTGGAGTCTGTATTTTCTCTTATGCTGATGACCGGCAATGGAATTGATGACCTCTGCTCGAAAGTAAACGGTTACCTTTCCGAACTTTTTCTCTCTTCTTCACTGCAAGCAGTCTATCTCTTTCCCCTACGAAACTTTCGGCAATCCGTTTTACTACCTGGACGAAGGAGGTCAGACTACAGCTGGGAATTCACGTCGATGGCAAATCAATTCCTATGGTAAATAACCCAAAAAATACCCGGAGTTACCTTCGATAGTCTGCTCGTTCTCAGCGCATACAACCGCGATTGTCAATAAAGGTCATAAAGCCGCTAGCCGGCGAAAAATACAAAGAAACGTTGGCAACATACAAGCGAATTGGCCGGCTGGTTCTAAACTATGCAGTGTTCCTGACATCGCCGGAGACTAACAGGACGCAGTGGATGAACGAACAGATCTGCCAAAACACGGTACTGCGGACCGCCACGGGATGCCTTCTGATGTCGCCAGAGCACCACCTGCATGACGAACACCAAATGCTCTCCGTCAAAAAGCTCAACACCATGCTATGTAAGCAGTTCCTAGCAGGGTGCCACAGATGCGGCCACCCAAATAGACACCTGCTGGCTGCAGAGCCTCGCCTGGGCACGTCAGAAAGCATCTATACGAGCTTGCGGCCCATAAAACAACCTTTTCACCCGACAGTGTACCGACAGGCAATAAACGGCATTCGCAGGTTTCGACTTATACAACTCCCGATCTGTGAATGTTGTTTTGGGAACACCGCCTCCTGACTCAAAGTTTTTGGACAGTTTCGAAGAACTTTTAGTAAGACCGGGGTCAAAGCCATAGTCAAAGCCATGGTTTCTATGTTAAACAGGCTACAAAGGAGTGTGTGTATATGTATTACGGACGCCATGAGTACAACGCAAGTTCCGGTGATCTCTAACAAACTGCTTGCAAGTGGCTATTGCTATGTATATCTACCGTGTCCTTTCCCGGAAGGTTTTGGGTGGGCGTATCTTTCCTTGTCAGTTCGCCAGCTTTGCAATCGCCATCAATATTCCCGGGTACCCCGGCAACCATATGTGTAGAATTCTATGTAAATATGTATGTTCTCGTTCAAAAAGCTACGGAGTTCAGTGGTGGACTTCCTTTTGTCTATTCGTGAGTCTAAAGCCTTCAGGACTGCCTTCAAGCGTTGAATTTTTGCGATATTTTCGGTCACTTGTTGACATGTGTATGTATGTATGTTGACCATAACTGGACAAATGTTGATTTTAAAGTGCTCCAAAGTTTAAGGTTTATTCACATAATGACGGTCATCCGAGTGGCCTCATAAAGAAGTCCAATGGTGCCAATGCGGATGTTCTTAGTGGCCGAATGGGAAATTATGCTCCTGCTAATCCTCTGTTGGAGGAGCAATGGTCAATGAACACAGTCAGGACAAGAGGATCAATCCATGTCTATACGGACGAATCAAAGCTCGAAAAAAGAGTTGGTGATGGGATGTATTACGAACAGTTAGGCATATCGTTCAGTTTCCGCCTCACTGCAGTATTTTTCAGGCGGAACTGATGACTATCTCAGAGGCCGCAGTGTGATACGATTCCTAGTCATGATGTCTACATCTTCACTGACAGCCAGGCGGCAATTAAATATCTGGGAAATATTTATGTCGCTGACTTCAAAAATAGTTGCTCAATGCCGCCGACCTCTCAACGGGATGGCTGAGACATTCCGCACACTCGTCATTCTGGAAAACTGCAAGGCGTCATGGAACGACATTGCCTGATACAGACATAAGGGATCCTTTCCGCATCCCTCTTCAAACATGCAAATTTCTACTGAATGAAAAATTCATAGAAGTTGCCAATGAGAGATGGCGAATGAAACCGACCTGTCACATTGCCAAAACACTCTGGCCAACTATAAACGCCCAACGCACCAAGTCTCTACTTAATCTAAGTAAGCAGGATATTCGCACAGTGACTCGAGCTCTCACCGCGCACTGTCTAATTGGATTACACGCAGCTAGACTGAGCGCATCCTGGAACGATGTGTATGTAGCACATGCTCATGGAGCGACAATATCCAATTTGAAAAAATCACGCAAATCCTAAGAAGGAAATCGTTTGCATACAAATTGTAAAGAAAATGA
>NW_023475732.1:0-3164 GCF_013731165.1 Rhagoletis pomonella
TAGGTGTATCTATGTGTGTACGTGTGTTTGAGTGTTAAAAATACATAGATACCAAAATCTTACAACAGATTTCTTTAAAACATTATGTGCTAAAAATTATTATTTTAGTATCTTAAATAAAAGCGAAACAATAAAGAGGCTGTGCTTTGGTTTTGGGAAAATTATCTAGACAGATTTACGAAAAAGTAAGTGAATTTCAATGCAAGCAGACCACAGCAAAATTACCTAAATTTATAAAACAGCAATTTTTGTTAAAAATTTTACCACCTAAATTCAAAATTTTACATACTTTTAAGATTTTACAAAATTTAACTAAAATTATACACATCAGTCGAAATGAGGCTACCGCCAACAACAGTTACATAAATGTTTAATTTAATTTTGTTTGCATAAAAAAGTTTTACAATTGCATACTGCATTGTATTTGTTTTAAAATTCAAAAAAAAAAAAATATTTACGAAAAAAGCTATACAATTATTGTTTGATATGTGCTAAAAATTAAATTATGTATCAGCACAGTGTCTTCATTCAGAGTGATTTACATGAAAATTTACTTTTGCGAGCGCACTGATCATAGCTGGCTTTTAAAGATACATAGAAGCGGCGATCGCCAACCGGCAAAAAACCGTAAGCAACATTTTTTTTTTTCAGAAATTTCTGTTTAAAGCAGAAATCCTCCTAGAGCTGCTAGATTAATTCCGGCATCAAAAAGAAAATTTTGTAAAATATATCGTTTAAGTTTGTTTGGCGGTTAGCGCTCGATGTGTTGCATGTTTGTTGTTATCTATACACAAATTCAGTATTCTGCTGCATGGTTTATTTATCTATGGTAAGCGTAATAATTGTAAATATTTTACATATGTATGTATTTACAATGCCAGTTTTATGCAATCATGCATGTACAGTTAAGTGTAATATAGCGCATATTGTTTCTACTATTTTTTTCGGACATTGCGAATTACAAAAATTTATTTACAGAGTTTTTTTATTTGTATTTATAATTAATGTCATTTAGAATAAGTTGATTATGTTTCTTTAACTTTTTTGATTTTTGTTTTTGAATTTAGCAGTATTTTTTAATATTAAATATTTTTGCTTTAAATTTTTTTAGCCGAAATCTTGCAGTGTGAATTTTTTGTTTGAACTTCTCTTTGCAGCAGCATATTTATTATAATTGTGTTTTACACAAAAAATTGCAAGCAATACATATACACACACAAAATTTTAATTACATGTTGCTTTTTTTTACTAAAATAAAATATATATAATTTTTTTTTTTAACAAAATGTGTTTAGTCAAAAACTACTTTCGCGCTAACTTAGGAAATGTATACAAATTTTTTCAAAAAGTTTTTAAAAATTTAGCAGCTGTTTTTTTGACTACATGATTCAATAAAAAAAAACTTTAAAATACATAAAAGCATGTATCCCTAGTCAAAAATACTAAATTACAACAATCTTTCTTTTATATAATAAGTTTAGGTATTTATAGTATGTACTAGAAATAGGAAAATTTATTTGTATGCGTGTCTGTGTATACAACTATGTATGTATGTATGCAGTGTATTTTTGCAGTTTTTCTGCACTTACAATCATAAGCTTTTTGAACGGAAATTTAAAAACTTTAGACGTATAGACTTTTAGCTACAGCTTAAAAGTATTTTGCAATTAAAATCTTTTATATGTATAGGGCAATGAAATCAACAAAAATCAGCACGCCAGTATTTTGAAATTTTTTATATTATTGTGTATATAGTTTTGTCTGCATGTGTTTTATTATATGCGTACCCCTAAGCTGATTTCACTCCTTCAGGCAGGTGAGTGGCGTGTGTATGCGTGATTTAGCACACACACACACACACACCCACACATAGGCCCCTATTGCGAGTGTCGACTGGCAGTAGAATAGAAATTTGTCGATCGAGTCGATCATCTTTTATTTTGCTATTGTGTAACTTGATCGATAAAAATGTGTACTATTGTGAATGGTTGACGGAAATGTAAACAGCTGCTTGTTTGTTTGCATTTGTTTCTTTAATGTTTCATTTACATCATTTTTAAAATAATTGCTTTTATTATAAAATTAGAAAAATGGACACAGTTGAAATATGGTTTAGTGATGAGGAAGATGATGTGGAAGCTAATAGATTAGTAGAGTTGGCTAAAGCAAGGAGGGAATTGCGAGATTCGTCGGATCCCTTGGAGTTGGAAGATGAAGTGTATGTACATATGTGAATTTTATGAATAGAAGCTGCGTTCCCGAAGCTTCAAGGTTTTTAGGTTTTACAGGATTTGCAGGAAAAGCTGTTTTCCTCATTAATACATTTTATGGAAGTTTAAGAAATACGGTACCGTTTAGTTATTTGTACAATGATGTTGAGTATTTGTGTCCAAACGCGTGACCCGAGTTTTAAAACTTTAACATACAAGTGTAGTGAAAGAATTAAACTTTAATTTAACAAAGATTTCAAGTTTCCGAGCACTAGTTAATTAATAAATTATGCAGTTTTTTGTAAACTTTGATGTTGGTTCTGCGCAAAAACACTGTGGATGGCGTAGCCGGAATTATATGCACAAGAAATATTGTATATCTTTCACAAAAGAAGCGGAGCTTCCTCTCCTGCTCTTTACGGAAATTCCTTTGCCTATGTCCTCACTCTCCTGCATCAGCTCGACCAACCGCGCAAGTTGCCTTTTGTTGCTTACAATTTTTGATCTGTAATTCAGACACATATGTACATACATATGTATATTTCACAATTTTTTACAACTTCCAATTCAATTGACTTACTTTTTATCCATTATAGTACCACTTTCTTATGTAAATTTTATAAACGCAAACTCCAACGACTAAAAAACAGCAATAGAAGGATGAGCGATTAAAAAGTATTCACAGTCGCTAATTGAGCGACTAAGCGACACTCACAATACCATCGATAATCGATAATCGCTTAATAGTCGTTTATCTACTGCCAGTCGACACTCGCAATAGGGGTGATAAATATGCATGCGAATCCTTAGACAATTAGAGTCTCCGCAGGATTCTAGGCGCTGTCTAGCAGACGCTTTTATAATTACTTTTACAGTTTTTAGTGATTCTTGTGTTTCTTTCTTCTTACTCATAGATTCAAGCGTAAACTTATAAGCTGTAGCTGAACACAAATT
>NW_023475733.1:0-3164 GCF_013731165.1 Rhagoletis pomonella
TTTTTTAGTTTGTAATACTTACATATATAGCATGTCTAAATGAAATCGAAAATGCCAGTAAGCGATTGAATCATTTTAGTTTTAATATCAAATCACTCCATGTTCATGGCATTTAAATCATCCATCTTATTTGGCACTACCCAGCAGAAAAGCGAACTATTTTAGATTGAAAATTTCCCTCACTCAGAAAAAACATGCCTTTATGCTAGAAAAAAATTATATTATTCCAAGGAAATATTACTCTGAAATGGCTCCAATGACATCGCTGCCTTAATATGAGTAAACGATTTGACTCAGTTTCTTATTTTTTAGAAAAAATTTACTTGCCATATCATCCCCCGTGAAAGGAATAAGTACATGTAATTTTGCTCGTGACGCTCAAACAGTGGCAATAGCCGACAGAGCAAAGCTCTTGAGTGCCAGTCGAGAGATGCAAGGTTCGAGTCTCCCAGAGCAGGAAAATTTTTTTATTGGTTTTTTATTTTATTTTTTATTTCTTTAATTGTAATTTTTTTAAATTGTATTAAAACAATGTATGTAATCTATTTTTTATGATATTTGAGAGTTTAGATTTTTCCATATATGAAATTAATCTAAAACTTGTAATTTATATTTAAATTGAAATAATTGAGTTACCTTACTCTAATCACCTCCAACCGCGACGCCACAGCTGACATTTGCCAGGAAAGCAATTAACTTTGTCTTAACAACACTGACAAAATTCAAAATTTTCGGAAATTTTTACTTACATTGAGTAAATTTACTTCCTCAAATTAATGAGGCTCTATTTTTAGCATGAACCTGAATTATGGAAAAAATTCTTAAGATGAGTAAATTTATCGTAATACTAAGGAAAAAATAGTAACTCTAAAATAAGCATACTGTTTTCTTGTTTTAAGAAGTACTTTTTTCTGGGTGTACAAACATTGATCAGAGATAATCACTTCTGGCCAAGCCTGTGAAGCCTCTTTATTTTAATTCGCTGCACTATCTTCATGTCATAAAGACCAGATAGTCTTCCGAAAAATCTATCTGTCGAATACTCCCAAAGCCTCCTCACCGGATGTTTGCATTCTCCATGCTTCTGCGCCATATGGATTTTATTATTTATTAATCAACGATTACTAGTGCGAGCAATGCATATTGCAAGAAGCAACCCAAAAAGTTGTATGTAAACAAAAATTTCGGTGAGGTTAATAAACGAGTACGCTATAAACATTTTGCGAACGTTCGAAAATGACCTTCGATATCCAATTTGCATATCGAACTGAGAACAAACTCATAACCAATCTTAGTTTTCCAACGTTCATAGTGTATTGGAAATACACTCGAGATGGGTTCGGAAAAAAATAAAAACCACAGGAACAAGAGAGTAAGTGAAATATAGCTCATTTTCGAAGGGAAATATAAGACAATCGCTCTCTCTAATTAAATTTTCAATTCGATAATAGGATGGATTTCGAATCCATAACGAAGGAATAATACATTCATTAGGGATAGTAATTGGTTCAGTAGAATAATGACTTGAAGCTACTCCTTCGATTATAGGTACGTGTTTCCTCCTGACACTCGCTTTAAGTGGGCGCTCACAATGGAAAATTCTTTCTCTGAGTGAATGTGTGGAATATTCCATACACGCTCTTCTAACCTAACCTAACCTAGGATGATTTAACTTGCCTTTTCATATTTGCTATGAATCAATAATTAAAATGCGTTAATATTTCGGCGGGACTAAATTTGTTATGGCAGAAATCAATAATGATAGCGTCCTCCGACTGTGTCGTCGCTCCAAGAGGCGCGAAATAAAAAATAATATTGCAACGCAAATCTAGGACAAATAACCAACGAGAATTTTTAGCTAATTATTTCAGCTTGTTTTTACTTTTATTTTACTTTTCTCAGTAGTTTGGTTGGTTGGCTTAAGTGGATTGTCACAATGGTGACAAGCAATTAGCTCGTTTGCAATTTTGATTCCACAACTTGTGCAGCCTACAGCCATTTGTCGGCTTTGTTACTTAACCCATTTCCTATGACCGCTATTAGTGGTTGCCACTCGATCTAGAAAAATGCCCGGTATGACTCCCCAGTCATTCGGATACCCCTTTATTCGGAGATCTTTATTCGCTGAAAAGGATTTGTCAAATTTTTCTTATAAAAAATTAATGCGTTTTCTCTCCCATGACCACCTGGACAATCTCCGTGCAGTCATTACTACAATCTCTACCTATGAAATACTCGTACTTTATGGCAAACAAATACGTGTGTACAGTTTTTAAAGATTTTTTAATTAAGAATATTCGACAGAATATTATGACTAAATAGATATCAGATTTGTCTGCGAAAAATAAGCCTAAATATATGTGTCATCAGAACTATAAACAAAATACACTCAGTGTCAAAAATATGAAAACCCCCAGGTTTTGACGAATTTATTTATTTATATTTTCCATTGCAAATTTTTGTCATTTTTTTATAAAAGTATGATTCATTCAACAACTCGGGAAAATGGTGAGAATTTCCAAAAAAAAATTGCATGAAAATTTTAAAATTTCCAACTCAATTTCTTAGAAAAATTTTGAGTGTGCCATTTTGTAAAGTGCAAGTTTCAAGTCACTAAAAATTGCTGTTAATTTTTGCGAATTTTTTTTATCTTATTTATATGGCAGAAAATGCGCAACACGGTGAAAAAAAAACTCAAAAATCATCAATAATTTTTAGCGACTTTAAACTTGCACTTTATTATACTAAAATTTAATGGGCTGAAAATTAAAATTTTTTGTATGTCTTGCAGTTTTTCGAGTACTGTATGAAATTAAAAAATTGTTTATTGTGGTGTTTGCTGTTGAATGAACTATATTTTTATAAAAAATAAAAAAAATTTTAAAATTTGGAATGGAAAATGTAAACAATTAAAATCGTCACAATGTCAGGGTATTCATATTTTTGACGCCGACTCTTTATAAATTGGTATACACTTTGCTTTTAGTTATTATGATACCTATTTTTAGGCTTATTTTTTAGCATAAGAATCCGAGCTCTAATTAAGTCCCTATCCATCAATACCAAAATCTAGAGTACTGTCTATCACTTGCGCTGATATAAAGACCTCTTTAGCATATTCATCAACTCCCACATTGCTTTCAACATTCTTTGATTACAGAACT
>NW_023475734.1:0-3164 GCF_013731165.1 Rhagoletis pomonella
TAGATGGTAAACCGGGGTGTATCAATTTTGAGTAAATTAGCGTCCTTAAAATTCGAAATATTGCATTTTCAAGCATTTCTGAAATTTACCGTTATATGAAAAGCGGCCGTAATTTTAGTCCGATTTCAATAATTTTCAACGTTTTGCTTTTATGTGGCAAGCACAATAAAAATACCGAATTTGGTACAAATTGGTAGAACGGTTACCGATATACATATATGTGATCATAAGTGGGCGGGGCCACGCCCATTTTCCAAAATTTTACCATAAACGTATTTCTTGGTAAAGAATTGTTGCAAGCATCAATTTTGAATGAATTAGCTTAAATATTTACTGATTTATCGAAGATTTTGTATTTCTCTAAATTACCGTTATATGGGATGTGGGCGTGGTTATAGTCTGATTTTAAAAATTTTCGGCCATTTGGTATGCTGTACTAAGGCCAACAACTGGGCCAAATTTGGAAGAAATTGGTGCAGCGGTTACCAAGATATACACATGTAAGTGGGCGTGGCTACGCCCATTTTCCAAAAATGTATAATATTCTTATTTTTCGTCTAAAACTTATTGTAAATATCAATTTTGAGTGAATAATCTTTAGTAGTTACTAAAATATCGCAGTTTTCGTATTTCCGAAAATTACCGTTATATGGGATGTGGGCGTGGTTATTTTCCGATTTTTTAAATTTTCGGCCATTTAGTGTGCTGTATCAAGGCCAACAACTGTGTTAAGTTTCGAAGAAATTGGTGTAGCGGTTACCAAGATATACACATGTAACCATAAGTGGGCGTGGCTACGCCCATTTTCCAAAAATTTATAATATTCTTATTTTTCGTCTGAAAATTATTGTAAATATCAATTTTGAATGAATTATCTTCAGTAGTTACTAAAATATCGCAGTTTTCGTACTTCTGTAAATTACCGTTATATCAGAAGTGAGCGTGGTTACAGTCCGATTACGCCCATTTTCAATACCAACCTACCCTGGATTAACGGAAACCTACATACCAAATTTCGTTGAGATATCTCAATTTTTGCTCGAGTTATCGTGTACACGGATGGACAGACAGACGGACGGACAGACAGACATGGCTTAATCTATTTCTCTATTCATTTTGAGCATTTATGTATACATTTGTCTATATCTATCTCGATTCGTTTTGGCTGTTACAAACAACCGTTATGTGAACAAAATTAATATACCCTTGTGCACCAGTGCGCTCGGGTATAAAAATGGTGGTTCAAAAAAGGTGGGTAGGCACTGTGGCCAATGGTAGCTATAGGTGAGTACCACCTCTGCATGATTGTAAGTCAAGCAGAGTCCGCATCAGAATAGGCCGAGCATACTTTGAAGTGCCATCTAATTAAAGCTTCAGAAAGTTCAATTACATGACAGTTGAGAAGTGCATGGGCAAAAAAATTCATAAATTGCATAAATGAAATTTTTGCACAGGCAGCAGTACATAGCACGAATTTAGGCGCCCGGTGTTAGCAGTCGCGCCTAAACATACCGGCATGTGCAAAAATTTCATAAATTGCATGAAGGAAATTTTTGCACATGCAGCATGCAGCACGAATTTAGGCGCCCGGTGTTAGCAGTCGCGCCTAAACAATTTCGAAAAAAGTTAATAGCTATAACTTCCGAAAAAATTCGAATTTGGAAAAATTGTCAAATTTGTATTTTTTTATCGTTTTGAACCATAAACAATTAATTCCACAAAAAAACTCGACCTTCCAAAAAATGGTGGCCCACTTCACAAATTTTTACTCATAGGTATTGATGATGACTACTCATAACAAAAAATGTGTATTCATTCAGAGCCTACTAAAGTTTTTGTGTGAAGTATCTCCAAACGCAACGTCCGTAACGCAGGAAATAGCCATATACATACAAAAGAAAATTCATCAACTTTCGTTAAATACTTTAAGAGAAAATGAGTTTTGAAAAAAAGATTGCTTCAAAATATAATTGCTTATAAAAACTTTAAACATTAAAATTTTTCGAAAAAATTCTCAGAATCCCTTTCACATCTATAAACCTCTCACAAATTTTCGCGCAAATATTCCAACTTGACTGAAATCCGAGGTCCAGTTGAGAAATGTTCACCTAATACAAAAATAGGGGCAGTGATGGATGCATTACGGGATAGTTTGCAAAAAAAACTCATAACTTTGCCTAAACTTTTATACGAGTGGGCAAAAACTTTCTTCAAGAAGATTGATTTCGATTTTTGTTCGTTAGATGACCACTTAACACACGATGTTACAATTCAAGGTCGGAACAAAATGGCAAAAACTGTGAGGAATACTAGACAATATCATTTCTTTTCTCCGAACAACAAAAACAAACTAAAATGTAAACTATTTTCGGAATCGGGGATATCGATATATGAAACTATGATGAAAAAAGGATATAAGAAAGCAAAATGTACCTAAATATAACTATAGAACCTCTGTTGAAATAAGTAACTTTATGATCCTTTTTGTTCCACGGGTTGCAACATTTGTTTGCCCTCGTCATTTTGAACTCTTTCCACAATAACACAGACTTGGTAGTTATTCTGCTGAAAGATACACACGTTTTTCCTTTGACGAGCAACGAATTCTGTGTAAAATTCGATGAAATGAGTATGGCATGCTCCGTAAGCGCGCTAGACTCGCTGTCAATCGATACTTGTTGAAAAACTTATGCGAAGTAATAGGTACAGAATACATTGGGCGTCAAGAGAAAAACGTGAATAACTTTCGTGTCATTGTATTGCGGCATTTTTTTTTTTTCGCAAATGATTACTAATTAATTGGTCAACTATATTAGCCCAAAATGAGATCTTAAAGCGATGGACAAGTCAATAATATTTTCAAAATTGTTAATAACTTAAAAAAAATGTTTAATGCAAAATAAAAAATAAGAATGGGAAGAAAAACTATCATTCTTAACTGTTTAAAAAATGAGCAGAATCGGTATTACCAATCGCAATAAAACGAATAAAATTTAAACAATTTTGAATGACTCAGTGAGAGGGGAGACCAGTATGTTTGCATGTATGTATTTTATAAAAAAAAAAAACAAGTAAGAAAGTCTAAGTTCGGGTGGAGCCGAACATTAAATACCCGGCGCAAGTATTAAATATATGTTTTTTCACCTTTCCGAAAGCTACCGCTA
>NW_023475735.1:0-3164 GCF_013731165.1 Rhagoletis pomonella
GGCTTCGCCACGCGCTTAATGTATGCATATGTATGTCCATTTACGTATTTGGAGAAAGAAATCATATGTCATCATGTACTTCGTTTATTATATACATACAAAATCTTGTCTAAATCCGTTTAGTAGCGTGACTAAAATATCTCGCCTTTCCTTTATACTACGTATAGAAGGTAGTAATTTTAAAAGGTGGCAACCCTACTCAAAAAACTTAAAATTTTTGTACATGCGAAGGCCACGCATTTTCATTTGGTTTCTTATTTTTTTATCCAACGAACGGCGAACATCTTGTAATTTTTAAACAGGTGGCAACCCTACTCAGAAAAATAATACATTATTACACATCCAGAGGCTAAGTCTTTTCGTTTGACAGGGGACAGAACTGATGCCTACGCTTATTATGATTGAATATGATAATTAACAGCTGGCAACCCTATTAAAAAAAAAATATTAGTGCTTTTCAAGAGACTAATCCCTTTCATTTGACACCCCATCTTTTGAAATCCAACGAACGGTGCGGATCTTATAGTTTTTCAGACAGGTAGCAAATCTAGTAAAATTCTAAGTAAAAAAGATCCCTCTCCTGTCGATGCAGAGTATTGTTCGATTATCCTTGAAACCTTGAGGGATTTCCCAAATATCTCACGGCTCGCATCGCTGGATTGTTAAATAAATGCTAACGATGACCAAATTGTAGTACAATTAACTTTATTGTACAACAAACAATTTACAATACTCGCTAATTCCGTAAAAACACTTTACAATACTCATTAAAGCAATTACAACGCTTTACAAAACTTGTTAACACAATTAAACTTATAGCTTGCTTATTCGCAACTCACTTTACTTGTAGCTTGCTGACGTGTAACTAACTCACTCCGCTGTGTGGTGGCTCTTATATACCTGCGCTCGCACTCATGGCAACTCTAGAATGTTCTGAAGTTCATCGCTCATTCTCTTTCTCTCGCTGCTCGCAGTGTTCATCCAATTTGACGTTTCTCTTTGTGGAACATTCTACTTCATTCCTCGAACATTCTGCCTATTTCTCGTTGCTCGCTTCGCGATGCCGCAGTATTCGCCACACTGCCCTCGTCCCGATCAGACACAGACAGCTGGCAACCCTAGCGTGCACAATCAAAAGTTTCTGTGGTCATATTGTTTTAAATTTTAATCGTGTTTAAGTGGATTATTAACTTCTGTAAACCGTTCCATCTGGATTCTAAATGTTCATTAACGTAAGCAGCATCGAATACTTGGTTCCGGCTGTACAGCGGCGAGAAACCGCAAGTAAGTGGAAAAGGTGCTCCAATTGCATCAATTTGCAAAACAAATAAGGCTTCGAGCGGTATACCAACAACTACCTTACACGCTCACAAGCTTTTTTCGGAAAAGCATCGAGAAACTGCAAGTAAGTGGAAAAGGTGCTCCAATTGCATCAATTTGCAAAACGAATAAGGCTTCGAGCGGTATACGAACAACTCTACCTTACACGCTCACAAGCTTTTTTCGGAAAAGTTTCTTGACTTTGCTAATATCTGCTAAGCTTCGAGTACTGCGCCAGCTGTAGGCCCGGATCTTAAGTCATCAGTTCATAAAACTGTGTTGTCAGCATACATTTTCTACGCTGTTCTGAAATCATTTCAATTAGAATGGCAGCTGGAGCTGGCAAGCGAGGCCGCGAAAATAACCACATGGAACTGGAACCTGCGAAAACTCCGAGGATATCTGTGTCTTCAGCGAATTTACTGCGAGACATGGACCAACGTCTCGCGAAATTAAATGACCTGCTCGCAAAACAAATTCAGGAAACCGAGAATAGAATTATCGAGCTTTTCTGCAAAAAGTTCGAAGAGAAATTCGACGGTATCAAACGTGACCTGAACGCTGTAAAGGATAGAGTCACACGCCTAGAGGCGGCGTTCGGTCATGTTGGTGTTCTCGAAGACGAGTTTGCTGCTTTAAAAACACAAGTTTCCAGACAAGAAAGTATCATTTTGCGACGTTCGTGTAACGGGGATACCTCATGAGGTAGGTGAAAACTTGCAAAGCATTTTCCATCACCTCTGTTTTTCGTTGGACCCTCAACCACCTCCCATCAAAAGCATTTTTCGGACTAGGAAAACTGAAAACTCCACAACTGACCCTGCCATAATTATAAAGTTTAATACTGCCACAGAGAAGAACGGTTTGCTTAAAACCATATCAAATTTTAGACGTATAAACAAGAAACCGCTGCGCCCACTTCTATGTTAATGAGTCTCTGAGTAAACATAACTACGAAATATTTAAATCTGCTTTCCATCTGAAAAGCGAAAAAAAGTTGCCGCCGTTTTTACAAAACGGGGGATGGTCCGTATCAAACGGTTGGGCAGTGATAGGCCGCAAGTTATATATACCATGGCGACCTTGCAATCTAGAAAACACCAGTCTTGCCGCCGTAATGGAACATTCCTTTCGTGACGCCAGAGCCTAAAAACATAGCAGCATATCAACGCAAAAAACTTCAACTTGAATGCGAAATTCGTATGCTGTTACTAACTAATTTGTATTTTATATTTTTAAATATTGCCTTCCTCTCTTGTCATGATCTGTCTTTTGCCTTTTACGTACACAAATCTTGTAAATGTTACGGGTATCTTTCATTGCTTAACTTTTTAGAACCTAGATGCAGTGCCATAATTAACTTACACAACTTTTATTATGTCGCCCTTAGCCTTTAAGCGTACGAGTTCCAAAGACTGTTTATATAGCATGTTGCATATTATTAGCAAGCGTGCCACAAGCTTTTAGATAGTACATTTGAATGCGCAAAGTTTGTTTAAAAAACTCTACGAATTTAAATATCTCACCGAAAATTCAGATATTTATGTTGTGCGTATATCCGAAACGTGGTTTTCCACACCACAACAATAATATTCTGCATGTAAATGGTTATCAACTTTTTAGAGCTGATAGGCATGGTCATTGTGGAGGTGTAGCAATATATGTTAAAAATGGTCTGTCTTGTAAACTAAATTGTGTATCGTCTTGTGGTGCTTTAGTCGAATGTGTGTTCGTTGACGTATGTTCAAACAATAAAAAAATTCTTGTTGGTTGTGTATATAGGCCTAACCGCAGTGTCAACTTTACGGACTTTTCGTATTTCTTGGAACCGCTACTCGTGAACT
>NW_023475736.1:0-3163 GCF_013731165.1 Rhagoletis pomonella
AGAGCCGCCTCATCGGATGTTGTCATTGTCCATGCTTCTGCGCCATACACCAGCACGGGCATGATGGGTGACTTATAGAGCGTGGTTTTCGTACGTCGAGAGAGGACTTTACTCCTGAATTGCCTACTCAGTCCAAAGTAGAACATTGTTTATTCCATAAATATAATTAAATAAAAAATGTGTACATACATAGTACAAAGGAAAGTCGAGATTCTCTGTACGCGGTAATCTACTACTGAACGGATTTTGACGAGATTTTCTCTGATATACTCTGTATCGACAGGAGAGTGACCTTTTTTTTAGAATTTTAATACGGTTCCCAGCTGTCTAAAAACTATAAGATCAGCACAGTTCGTTGGATTACAAAAGATGAGATGTCAAATGAAAGGGATTAGCCTCTATATTCAATTATAATAAGCGTAGGCATCAGTTTTGCATCGTCACTGTCAAAAGAAAAGACAGCCTCTACATGTGCGATAATGTATTATATTTCTGAGTAGGGTTGCCATCTATTAAAAAGTTAAAAGATTTGCGCCGCTCGTTGGATTACAAAATGAGATACCAATTGAAAGGGCCTGGCCTTCGCATATACAAAAGCTTATTTTGAATAGGGTTGCTGAACGGATTTGTACGAGATTTTTTAAGTATAACCTTTATCGATGGGAATATTATTTTTTATTACTTTAAATTCCTATAGGATTGCCACCTGTCTAAAAACTTATTAGATCGTTGCACTACAAGAAATGAGGTGTCAAATAAAAGGACTCGGCTTTTAGATGTTCAATAATGCATTACTTTTTGAGTAGGGTTGCCAGTTTTTAAAAATTATAAGATTTTCGCCGCTTGTTGGACTAAAAACTGAGTTACTGAGTGAAAGCATATGGTCTTTGCATGTGCAATAAGTTTTTATTTTTTGTTTGAGTTGGTTTGCCACCTACTAAAAAATTATGTATGTATAATACGCGAGGGCATTTTTCGTTAATGACATTAGATTTGCACAGTTCATTCAATTAAAAAAATGAGGTGCCAAAGGAATAGGCTTGATCTTCCGATTTGCAGTAAGGTTTCATTTTTGGAAGAGGGTTGCAACCGTTAGATTACAAGAAATGGGCTTGGCCTCCAGATGCGCAATTATATATAATTTTTAGTAGGGTTGTAACCTATTTAGTTGTCAATCGCGAAGCCTCGCGCATACGAGGCCGGCTAGTAATTCATAAAGAAAGTAATATTCGCAAAATATTTTTACTTAGGAAAAGTCTAAAATTTTCTACTTACAAATCCGTCCATTTAACTCGCTCATGTACTAATTTTTCTCATATGTAATAGGGTGACTACCTATGTGCTCTATTTTATTTATTTATTTATTGAGTCTAAAAAGTTACACACTTATTTACAGACTAGATAAAAATAGAAAACAATTCAAGTTTAAATTTATAAAAACTTTTATTAAAATTAAAAAAGCTGCTATATAGATTTGCTAGATGTATAGTTTTAACGATTGGTTCATTCATTGCATAATTTGTTTTACGAGTTACTTCGATAAATAATCTAGTATGCCGAATATTACGCGGTGGAATATAGGGGATGAATAAATTAGACAAATCAGAGCATTTAATGTTAGAGTTAATTATGTTATAGGCAAACAAGAGCGAGGAACAAGTTCTTCTCTCATACAAATCGTGGAGGCCAAGTAATTTACGTCTGCTGATATATGATGGGAGGCCATCAGGCCAACGAAGCATACGCCAAGCGATTTTAGTAAATATTTTCTGAACTCTCTCAATTTTACGTGAGTGTACTTCATAGAATGCATTCCATATAAATGAGCAGTATTCGAGACGACTTCTTACCAAAGAAATGTAAAGTGATCTCAACGTCATTGGATCTTTAAAGTCTACGGAATTACGTCTAATAAAACCAATAATTGCAAAAGATTTTGAAATAATAAAGCCAATGTGACTAGAGAGAGAGAGTTTGGAGTCAAATAATACAACCAGATCTTTAATCTCATAAGAACGGTTCAACGAGTGAGCATTTATTTTATAATTGAAAATAGTGGTGCCAACCTTTTTTGAATAGGAAACAACGCAACATTTATTCGTATTTAAAAATAAGTTATTGTTACTACACCATCCGGCAAAAGAAGCATTTAGCGAATTTAAATTGTTGAGGCAGGTCATTAATAAATATAAGGAACAATAAAGGACCACAGTGAGTCCCTTGTGGAATTCCTGACCAAGCATCAATAAGCACAGATGATTTAACTCCTCCAATTGACCCAAAAAGTTTCCTATTCAATAGAAAACTGGAGAAAAATTTCAACAGTTTTCCATTGATTCCATACAATTTCAATTTACGTAACAGAATTGAATGATCAACTTTGTCAAATGCTTTTGAGAAATCGGTGTAAATGACGTCGAGTTGCGCATGAGTCTCAAAAGCATCGACAATTCGATTAGTGACTAAGGCTAAATTGGTGGAAGTAGACCTCCCGGAAAAAAAATCCATGCTGACACTCAACAATAGCTTTGCTAATGTGATCAAAGAGCTTACGTTGAAGAATGTGATCAAATACACTGGTCGACGGCCAAAATTTACCAGAGACGCCGTTATGAAATTCGTATGTAAAATCACCCCCTGATTCCGAAAATCAAGGTTATTTTTAATTTTATGGTACCGTTTTTGAGATATTTGCAATTTACCGTTTTTTGCAAAAAAAAAAAATTGGGTCCACTTAATCATATATATCTCAAGAACGAATTAAGCAATTCCAAAACGGTTTGAAGCTTTTAAAAGGTAATAAAATTTTCTATAAGCTGTGCATACAACACTTTTTGCTAGGCCCTGTAGATTCAAAGATAACGAACAATCATTACCGATTTTTTCAATTTTTTTTTGTAAAAATATAAAAAAAATTGTACTTTGCGGGGAAGGATCTCGAAAACCTTTTATTTTTTGCAGATTTTTTTTTTCTCCCTAAGCTCTGTTATATTACAAAAAAAATAAGGTATCATCGAAGAAAATCGATGCAAAACTACGTAAGTTATAAGCGATCAAATAAAAATACCCAGGTTGCGCAATTTCAACGTATACCTCAAAACGTATGTATGGTATACAGAAGAGTGAAATATCTAGCTATGCTCTGTTTCTATTGAGTTAAAAG
>NW_023475737.1:0-3163 GCF_013731165.1 Rhagoletis pomonella
AACAACAGTTGAAGCGGTAGCAACAGTCAAAGCGAAAGCAACAACTACGCTATTGTACTGTTAACAACATCGGTTGACAATGTCAATGACCGTATTACGCAAGTGGCTTTAACAAAGGCATGAACACACACACACACACACATATACGACAGTGACAAAAACACGTGCAACGTAATAATTGGGATGCTGATGCGACATTCTCGTTTGCCGCAAGAGAAATTCTATACAGAATAAAAGTTTGTAATTTGTTCTTTGCCTTTATCCACATAGAATGTTTATTGTTTTCAACGGTTGTCTTGCTACTTTAGGAGGCACAACCGCAGCTATAGCCGCAACATTTCGAATTCGGTTGCATGTATGGACATAGCTACATGTATACATATGTGTGTATATATGTAAATACAACAAAATAATTGCGGTCGCGTTGCTTGTGAACAAAGAGACCATCTGAATATTTATAAATGGCTGATTTATGTCGCAGCTGCATAGTTGTAAAAGCACAACAGCAAAATTAAATGCCACAACAAATACAAAGCATTCTAACATCGAACGGCTGGCAAATCATCAATGAAAGCTATCTGCCGTAGTTGTTGAAAAATAGCATTAGAACAGCGGACTGTAAAAAAAAACTGTAAAAAGCTATTATCAATGTAATCATTTCTAATATGGTCGCAGCGTAAACAAAAAAAAAAGTATAAGCACTTCAAATAAAGTCACACATTTGTATTAGGGTGTTCCTTAAAATATCAAAATTATGGGGATATCCATGCAAATTTTCCAGTTTTAAGCGAATTCTAAGGGCCGCCACCAGGTCATTTTTCAAAACTGGCATTTAGCGTTCTCAATTTACCGAAGCCTTAATTTTTCACTCAATTTGAATAACGTTTTTTTTTTTTCAGATGAAAGCTAATACAATTCAAAAGAGTCCAGTTGATTTTTGAATTTTTGTTTTTTTTTTTGTATTAAATTGTTTAGTGCAAGTTGCAGAAAAAGTATCGATTTTGAAGAAAATCGATTCCTCTGTTCGAGTTAATAAATGTTACATAATAAAAACCAGTTTAAAACAGTTGTAGGGTTCCCCCGGAACGGAAAAAAAAATAATTCACAAAAAAAATTTTAAATTTAAAAAAATTGTTCACCAAAGTTAAACAAAAATGTTTGGTATGCAGTTTTACAGGTACTTAAAGTTAAGTTAAAATAAAGTGCAGTTTGCAAGTGGCTAAGGGGTCGCATTGATTTTTAGTAATTTTTCCGCTAACGTTTCGAACACATTTGCCTGCTAAATGGGAAAATAAGCGTTTGTTATATTATTAAAAATCAACGCGAACTCTTAGCCACCTGCATCTTGCACTTTGTTACACTAAAATTTAATGTCCTATAAAACAGCATACGAAAATTTTTTATAAAAAACAAAAAAAAACATAATAATATTGGTGAAAAATTTGTTATAACATTTAAATTTTTGTTCGTTTTGGGAGAAGCATTCAATTGTTTGACACTAGTTTTTATTATATAAGATTTATTCAATGGAACAGGAGAATCGATTTTCTTCAAAATTGCTACTTTGTCGGCAATTTGCACTAAAAAATTTAATACAAACAGAAAGATCGGGCTCAACTGGTCTCTTGCAAATTTTATTAGATTTCATTTAAAAATAATAATAAAATTGAGTGAAAAATTAAGGTTCCAGTGAATTGTGAATACAAAATGCCCAATTTGAACCAATGTGCAGGATTGGAAAAAAAATTTATTTTTTTTTTAATTGCGAAAGTTCTACAAAGTTTTTACTTTGGCCAGCGGTAACTCAGCGAATTTATGGAGTTTTACGAATATATTTCAATATGCTGAGTTATAGCAGGTCAAAGCCAAAGTTTTGTCGAATTTTTGCGATTTTTTTTTTCTTTAAATTGGTTAAATCTCGCCGGACTGCTTTAAAGGCTAAAGGCGACAGAGAATTTACTCTATGCACGCCTATATATCTTAAAGAAGGAAATTATTTTGTGCCCAAAGCTGTTAACGCCCTAATGTTCGGAAAATTAAAATAAAATAATGCAAGCCAAAGAGTGTAACAGAGCTAATGTAACTGATACCGTTGCCATATTGCTCTTTGTTATGCCAGCGCACAAAAGAGAATACCGTATTTGTCTACCTTTGTACTTTCTTTTCTTTTACACATCTTTCGTCATTCTTTCGCCGTTTTTGTTCTTCATTTAAGAATCTTATTTGTTATGCTTATGACGTACAAGTAATCATTAATAATATCAAGGCACTAAAATTACCACAAAATATCAAGAGTTTTATTTTTAGATAACTAAACAATCGCTTTTTTGATTTTTATTTTTTTAGATAAATAATAATCGTTAAATTTCGTTTTTTTTTGTGCGGGTCAAAAAATAATCGTTAATTTTGGGTTTATATTTTTGGATCATTTTTAATCGTTATAAGAAAGGCTGCAGTTTTATGATCGTTTTAATTCCATTATGATCTAAAAAATTATATCTATTCATAGATATCGGTTATGGGATGATAAAAAAATTTTAATTCGAACTTAGCTCTAAGTTACCTAAAAGTCGTAGCGTCGTTAGCGTATTAAAATTAGAAGTGTTTCTATCAAAGTTACGCATAGCTTTTATATTGCCAGCTGAAGTTTTCTCTAAGATTTTTCTTTATAGAACTCAATTTACACTACAATCCCTAATAAAGTCTTTTATGAAGGAGCAATTTTCCCGCCCCTTACAAAGTACAGGCCACGATACATGAGGAATGAGCCCATGCTAGATTTTTATTTTTGCTATAAAAGGTAATAAGTCCTATAGGCTGGGACAGGGGAGGAAAAAGTAATTGCATGTATACATACCTAAGACCCTCGAGTTTTCTTAGAATACCGAAATTCTTCTTCGAATTCACAAGGCAATTTCCATCAAAAATTACTTGAGTTTGTAGCAGAGTTCCAACTTTTTTTCGTATAAAATTCTCGAACAGCGCAATTATATAACTACTAATAACGCAAATCTAGAGGCCACGAAGTATTGCTCAAGCCAGCACACATTCAGAGTGAATAAACTAAAAATGCTTTCATAGTACTATTAAATAAAAAAAAATTGTTTGAATATTTGGCGCTAAAAAACCACAAATAACAAAAAATATTCACAGAGCACAAAAA
>NW_023475738.1:0-3163 GCF_013731165.1 Rhagoletis pomonella
GGCTTCGCCACGCGCTTAATGTATGCATATGTATGTCCATTTACGTATTTGGAGAAAGAAATCATATGTCATCATGTACTTCGTTTATTATATACATACAAAATCTTGTCTAAATCCGTTTAGTAGCGTGACTAAAATATCTCGCCTTTCCTTTATACTACGTATAGAAGGTAGTAATTTTAAAAGGTGGCAACCCTACTCAAAAAACTTAAAATTTTTGTACATGCGAAGGCCACGCATTTTCATTTGGTTTCTTATTTTTTTATCCAACGAACGGCGAACATCTTGTAATTTTTAAACAGGTGGCAACCCTACTCAGAAAAATAATACATTATTACACATCCAGAGGCTAAGTCTTTTCGTTTGACAGGGGACAGAACTGATGCCTACGCTTATTATGATTGAATATGATAATTAACAGCTGGCAACCCTATTAAAAAAAAAATATTAGTGCTTTTCAAGAGACTAATCCCTTTCATTTGACACCCCATCTTTTGAAATCCAACGAACGGTGCGGATCTTATAGTTTTTCAGACAGGTAGCAAATCTAGTAAAATTCTAAGTAAAAAAGATCCCTCTCCTGTCGATGCAGAGTATTGTTCGATTATCCTTGAAACCTTGAGGGATTTCCCAAATATCTCACGGCTCGCATCGCTGGATTGTTAAATAAATGCTAACGATGACCAAATTGTAGTACAATTAACTTTATTGTACAACAAACAATTTACAATACTCGCTAATTCCGTAAAAACACTTTACAATACTCATTAAAGCAATTACAACGCTTTACAAAACTTGTTAACACAATTAAACTTATAGCTTGCTTATTCGCAACTCACTTTACTTGTAGCTTGCTGACGTGTAACTAACTCACTCCGCTGTGTGGTGGCTCTTATATACCTGCGCTCGCACTCATGGCAACTCTAGAATGTTCTGAAGTTCATCGCTCATTCTCTTTCTCTCGCTGCTCGCAGTGTTCATCCAATTTGACGTTTCTCTTTGTGGAACATTCTACTTCATTCCTCGAACATTCTGCCTATTTCTCGTTGCTCGCTTCGCGATGCCGCAGTATTCGCCACACTGCCCTCGTCCCGATCAGACACAGACAGCTGGCAACCCTAGCGTGCACAATCAAAAGTTTCTGTGGTCATATTGTTTTAAATTTTAATCGTGTTTAAGTGGATTATTAACTTCTGTAAACCGTTCCATCTGGATTCTAAATGTTCATTAACGTAAGCAGCATCGAATACTTGGTTCCGGCTGTACAGCGGCGAGAAACCGCAAGTAAGTGGAAAAGGTGCTCCAATTGCATCAATTTGCAAAACAAATAAGGCTTCGAGCGGTATACCAACAACTACCTTACACGCTCACAAGCTTTTTTCGGAAAAGCATCGAGAAACTGCAAGTAAGTGGAAAAGGTGCTCCAATTGCATCAATTTGCAAAACGAATAAGGCTTCGAGCGGTATACGAACAACTCTACCTTACACGCTCACAAGCTTTTTCCGGAAAAGGTTCTTCACTTTGCTAATATCTGCTAAGCTTCGAGAACAGCGCCACCTTAGGCCCGTATCTTAAATCATCAATTCATAAAACTGTGTTGTCAGCATACATTTTCTACGCTGTTCTGAAATCATTTCAATTAGAATGGCAGCTGGAGCTGGCAAGCGAGGCCGCGAAAATAACCCCACGGAACTGTAACCTGCGAAAACTCCGAGGATATCTATGTCTTCACCGAATTTACTGCGAAACATAGACCAACGTCTCGCGAAATTAAATGACCTGCTCGCAAAACAAATTCAGGAAACCGAGAATAGAATTATCGAGCTTTTCTGCAAAAAGTTCGAAGAGAAATTCGACGGTATCAAACGTGACCTGAACGCTGTAAAGGATAGAGTCACACGCCTAGAGGCGGCGTTCGGTCATGTTGGTGTTCTCGAAGACGAGTTTGCTGCTTTAAAAACACAAGTTTCCAGACAAGAAAGTATCATTTTGCGACGTTCGTGTAACGGGGATACCTCATGAGGTAGGTGAAAACTTGCAAAGCATTTTCCATCACCTCTGTTTTTCGTTGGACCCTCAACCACCTCCCATCAAAAGCATTTTTCGGACTAGGAAAACTGAAAACTCCACAACTGACCCTGCCATAATTATAAAGTTTAATACTGCCACAGAGAAGAACGGTTTGCTTAAAACCATATCAAATTTTAGACGTATAAACAAGAAACCGCTGCGCCCACTTCTATGTTAATGAGTCTCTGAGTAAACATAACTACGAAATATTTAAATCTGCTTTCCATCTGAAAAGCGAAAAAAAGTTGCCGCCGTTTTTACAAAACGGGGGATGGTCCGTATCAAACGGTTGGGCAGTGATAGGCCGCAAGTTATATATACCATGGCGACCTTGCAATCTAGAAAACACCAGTCTTGCCGCCGTAATGGAACATTCCTTTCGTGACGCCAGAGCCTAAAAACATAGCAGCATATCAACGCAAAAAACTTCAACTTGAATGCGAAATTCGTATGCTGTTACTAACTAATTTGTATTTTATATTTTTAAATATTGCCTTCCTCTCTTGTCATGATCTGTCTTTTGCCTTTTACGTACACAAATCTTGTAAATGTTACGGGTATCTTTCATTGCTTAACTTTTTAGAACCTAGATGCAGTGCCATAATTAACTTACACAACTTTTATTATGTCGCCCTTAGCCTTTAAGCGTACGAGTTCCAAAGACTGTTTATATAGCATGTTGCATATTATTAGCAAGCGTGCCACAAGCTTTTAGATAGTACATTTGAATGCGCAAAGTTTGTTTAAAAAACTCTACGAATTTAAATATCTCACCGAAAATTCAGATATTTATGTTGTGCGTATATCCGAAACGTGGTTTTCCACACCACAACAATAATATTCTGCATGTAAATGGTTATCAACTTTTTAGAGCTGATAGGCATGGTCATTGTGGAGGTGTAGCAATATATGTTAAAAATGGTCTGTCTTGTAAACTAAATTGTGTATCGTCTTGTGGTGCTTTAGTCGAATGTGTGTTCGTTGACGTATGTTCAAACAATAAAAAAATTCTTGTTGGTTGTGTATATAGGCCTAACCGCAGTGTCAACTTTACGGACTTTTCGTATTTCTTGGAACCGCTACTCGTGAACT
>NW_023475739.1:0-3163 GCF_013731165.1 Rhagoletis pomonella
ATGGTAAATAATAGGAAGGTAATAACAATTTAGATAATTATACTACACAGATATGCATGTGCGATACAATGTATCTAATATTAAACATACTCCGCCCGTTGAAAGACTCAGGCTTTCAAAATATTGTCGTCAATGGGTAGAAGACACAGCTTTGCCACAGCCCGTTTGTATATGCCACTTGCAGTCTTCAGAACGGCCACTCGTACCACCTGATCCTTTCCTCTGATGGTTTCGATAACTCTGGCAAGCGGCCACCTTAGTGGGGGATTGTTCTCATCCTTGATCAAGACAACGTCTCCAGGCTTTAAGTTTGATGACGGCGAATACCATTTCTGGCGTTGATGAAGAAGTGTCAAATATTCGGCATGCCATTTCTTCCAGAATTGCTGTTGCATGTAGCATATGCGCTGCCATCTGCTGAGTCGATTTATGTTGAGCTCGGTTATCTCAGGTTCCACTATTGAAGAGATGGAGGCGCCGATAAGGAAGTGTGCCGGAGTCAATACCTCTAGGTCGCCAGGACTCTCTGTAATGGGACATAAAGGTCTAGAATTTACAATGGCAGAAATTTGACACACAAGTGTGCGTAGCTCTTCAAAATTTAGCGTTGAAAGGCCAACAACTCGGTGAAAATGATATTTGGCCATTTTTACTGCGGCTTCCCATAAGCCACCGAAGTGAGGGGAGCGAGGGGGTATCAACTTCCAATCAATCCCATCATTTGCGCACTGCTCGTGAGCTACTTTCAAATGCTGTTGACTCAAAAATAAGTTCCTCAGCTCCAATAATTCATTCTTTGCACCAACGAAGTTAGTGGCATTGTCCGACCATATGGTTTGCGGTCTACCACGCACACAAATGAATCTATTTAGGGCTGCGAGAAAGGAAGAGGTTGCCAAATCTTTCACCAGCTCCAAATGAACCGCCTTGGTTACGAAGCAAATAAATATGCAAACGTAGCATTTACCTGGAGGTCGGTTTCTAACGTTCGAGTTGTAAAAAAATGGTCCACAAAAGTCTACTCCGGTAATTAGGAATGCTCGATTGCATTGAACTCTTTCAGATGGTAAGTTTCCCATTAAGTGTTCCATTAGTTTAGGTTTGACGTGAAAACAACGTATGCATTTGTTGATGACTCGATTCACGGTTTTGCGACCGCCCACAGGCCAGTATTGCAGACGAATGGATGCCAATAGCGATTGTGGTCCAGCGTGTAACAGTTTTCTATGAAAACTGCTGATGATTGCGTCAGTCACCGGGTGACGTTTTGGCAGAATAATTGGGTGTTTCGATGAAAACTCCAAATCCGAATTTTGAAGTCTTCCGCTGACTCGAAGCAATCCACGCTCGTCGAGGAACGGGTTAAGAGAACGAATTTCAGATGAAGTCTTTACCACCTCTCTAGCTTCGAGTGCTTTGTACTCGTCTCGAAGATGTGTTTTCTGTATCATGCGAATAAGCAAAAAGGTTCCTTCTTGTAATTCCATGGTGGTGAGGAATCCAGAACATCTCCTTACAGCTGGTCGAGAAAATCGATAAACGTAGGCATATACTCTCTGTAAGCGAACAAAAGAATTAACAAATTTGCAGTTTAATGAAATGTCTACTGTGGTAACAAATACAACAGCACGCTTTCGACTTTCCGGGGCAGCCATTTATTGGTAGAAGAGGAGATTTCGGCCAGTTATGTTGACTGCTGGCAAGAAAAGATGGTCCGTATTTTCATAAGTCCATGTTCAACAGCTCCTTCGGACTAACTCCTCTTGAAATAATGTCTGCTGGGTTGGACTCAGTTGGAACGTAGCTCCAGGCCATTCCTTTAGTTACGGTTTGAATTGCGTGAATGCGATTAGCGACAAAAACGTTGAAGTTGGCTGGCTCGTTACGCAACCACGACAGTACTATTGTGGAGTCCGACCAGCAAAATATCCTGCCTTTGAAATGCATGGAATTGATTACCTTGGAGACCAATTCGGCTAGCAGCAATGCCCCAGACAGCTCAAGCCTTGGTACCGTAAGAATTTTAAGCGGGGCAACGCGCGATTTGGAACAAAGCAGATTGGTCTGAATGTATCCTTCTCTTTCAGCTCGTATATATATGCAGGCCCCATAAGCAGCAACACTTGCATCACAAAAGGCATGCATCTGTAGGTCAGCTTCGGGCATTAGCAGGTATCGGTCGAAACTAAAATGTGCAACTAGCTTATATTGACTGCACATTTCCAGCCATTCCAATTGTATTGCCTGCGATGGGCTTTCATCCCAATGTAGCTTCTCCTTCCACAACTGCTGCAGGAATATTTTGGCCTTGGCCACCACAGGTCCGATCAAACCAAGCGGGTCATACAGTCTAGCAATGGCTGAAAGAATAGTATGCTTAGTTACCTTGGCCGGCGTTGCAAAAGGCGAAAATGAAAATATAAAAACGTCCAAACTGGGGTC
Organism: Rhagoletis pomonella; assembly: GCF_013731165.1. Lineage (NCBI taxonomy): Eukaryota > Metazoa > Arthropoda > Insecta > Diptera > Tephritidae > Rhagoletis > Rhagoletis pomonella. Next base: position 2,443 of record NW_023475739.1, read on the forward strand.
CCAAACCAATCCAAGTGCCTTTGTTATGTGTGTATCATCATCGAACTTTAGGAATTCCTGTTTGTCATTAGCTGCTATATCAGTCAAAATGCGATTATCGTTTGAGCACCATTTTCTCAAATGAAAGTTTCCAAGAGAAAGCAACTTCCTCGTCTGATTTAGCATAACCTTGGCTTCGTCCACCGAGTCGGCGCCGGATATCATATCATCAACATAGAATGCATGTTTTATTGTTTCAGCGCCAACCGGATAGAGGTGCGCTTCGTCCTGGGCAAGTTGCTGCATCGATCGAATCGATAAAAAAAAGAGGCAGACTTTGTTCCGTAGGTGACGGTATCTAATTTAAAAATACGGAACTCTTCATTAGGGCTGTGTCTCAATATTATGCATTGAAGAAAGTTATCTGGATAAGACATTCTTACACAGCGATACATTTTACAAATGTCTGCTGTAAGAGCAATTTTAAATGTACGAAATCTGAGCAAAATATCAAAAAGTTGTTGTTGAATGGTTGGTCCTTTCATCAGGATCGAGTTCAGCGAACGTCCAGTGCTAGTGGGCGCCGAGCCATCAAACACCACACGCAGTTTTGTTGTTGTGCTATCGGCCTTTAAAACGCAATGATGCGGCAAAAAATTTATAGGAACTTTGCTTGGTATAGCGTCAACGACTGACATGTGATTCAAATCAAGGTACTCCTTGATAAACGATGAATATTGTT
>NW_023475740.1:0-3162 GCF_013731165.1 Rhagoletis pomonella
AAAAAGTAATTTTCAAAGCAATATCTTGTTTTTCCCAAAAATAATACCACAACGTAAACAAATAAGGAAGAACTTTGTAAAAATAAAAGGAAAATAACAAAGAAGAGCAAAGCAGATAAGCGGCAAATCACTGTGATTGATTATACACTTAGCGCACAAGCACAACAATAACAAATGTGAGCACATATTGTTACACGGCAATATGAATAAAAGTTCCTTTATTGTTTTGGGTAAGGAGGTAGATATGTACATACTTAGTAAGTGCATATAAGTGAATAGATATTTGTACATTAGGGTGGTCGTTATAGGTAAATCATATTTCCTAAGCCTCAACCCCTGCGTCCATGCTACACATATAAATGTTGGCCCCGATTGAAGTTGAAGTTAAGGCGTGTCCCGCAAGGCCCTTGCAAGGGTCACACTTCTGATTACCCTATGAAAACGTGTTAACCGACTCCAATCGAGACCAAAATTTATATATGATATTTTCAACTATGGTAGTATCGAGTTTAGGTGAACAAAAAAATAATTTTAATTTTTTGAGTCTCCATATCTGAGCGACACGCCTTAACCGTCTCCAATCGGAACCGAAATGTAGTATATGTGATATCTGTGATCGTGATATTACCGATTGAGTGGGTGAGACCGAAAAAATCTTGCATTTGGTTTTTCAAGGATCACCCTAATGTACATACACGTCTATGCATTAGTTACCTGATATTCCAGGCTCATGCGAGAAAATTGCATATATTCAATACATCGTTGGTAACACTTCAAAACGTTCTATATCAAATATTATCCTTGGCGCTTAGATGGTTCGTTAACTGTGCTGGAAGTGTAAACTAAAGACAAAACGGTCTAGTTATTTAAGCGCAAAGAGGTAATATTTCACGTAGAACGTATTGCAGTATGTATCACCGACGATGTTTACTCTATCTAAAGATGGAACAGTTTACAAACAATAGTTGGGATCCCGAAAGTACTCCGAACCTACCAAGTTTTACCTTTTCTTATGAGGACATTAAACACTAATTTTGAAGACACTGAGAGGAATGTTTTGAATCGTCATAGAAATTATTTTTTTTATAACCAAATCCAGAAAATACATAAATGTTTTGAAAATTAGATAGTTCATCTTACCACGAAGTGGGGACATATGTACCCCACAAAGGACTGCACTAAGGAAAGGAACAGCTGAAAAAATTTCTCTCAGCATAAGATTTGCTAGGTTTAACCAAATCATGTGTTGAGAGAAATATATGTACTTTTCTCAGTGTAGCTTGTATAAATATAGCGATACATTTGTGAATATGCTAATGCGCACGGTTACAATCAGGTAAAAGTCGAAAAACAAAGAGATTCTTAGAAATAGCAGCTAGTAAATCTAAGTAAAGAAAGATATATATATATATATATGTGTATAAATTTACATAGTTTGTCTTTGTACAATACACCGCAAAATTTTATAGATGCGCATGCAATTATATTTATCCAAACAAGCAGCCAAGCGCACATATACACCACATACATGTGTACATACGTGGCATTAGTATTTTCATCTTATACGTAGATTTTCACACAACCACTTGGCATACTGCCTTCCATTCAAGCGTAAAGTTATGCGCAGAATAATATTTTCTATATACTAAAGGTATCCCTTCCAAAGTGTGGCACATGTGTACATGCGTATGTATGTGTGCGTCTCACAACACTGTCTCGGAGCAGTGATGCGGAAGCTACAAAGCCGAAGGAAGAATACGTTGTGGTAATAAAAATGTTGCCAAGAAGAAGAGCACAAAAGCAAGGAGACAAAAAAAAATGGTGGGGTAATGAGGAAAATGATGCGACATGCAAGTGGAGAGATTTCTTTTGTTACACTTGAGTGCAATCGGAGTGATGCGACAGACTGCATAACTTAAAAGTAATCGCATATCTACAACAACTAAATACGTCGTACGTTTACTAAAGGCATCGCCATTCAGCAACGCGCGCGCACCCACTTCACAGACACACACACGCACAGATGCAATCGAAAAAAAAGGATGCAAGCAATGCTCTCAGCCCATACGAATGCATAGTGCAATATACACAATGGATGAATAAGTATGCGAACAAATAAAAGATATACTTAAATTTAAATTCAAATGCCAACTGTCAAGGCGCATCTACGCCAGCTAAGCTGGTTGAAAGAGACGAGTCGGAGGAGGCGGAGGAGGAGGCGAAGGAGGAGGTGGGGGAGGAGAAGCTGGCGAAACGAAAGGCAAAGCAGCTGGCGTGTGCTTGCAAAGACGCTTATGTAGCTGTTCATAGGTGTGCGCTTCAAGAGCATACACCGGTGCCGGTGCGTATTATCATCCAGGCACAGCTGCTGCCTTTGTATTGGTATTGGTGCAGTTGCAGGGAATGAAGGTGCACTTAAACGCATTTGCAGATTGAAATTCACACTTAAATAACTACTAAGGCTTTTGCATTTGGATTTTCACTAAAGTAAATTTTAATGCGATTAAATTTATTTACGCGCTGACTTTGACTGATATGTATTTAAATAGTAAAGGCAATAACTAGAAATTTAAATGTGCAAAATAAAGTTATTTCGGCAATTCAAAAACTGTACAAAATATGTGGGCAATTTAAAAACTCAGAAACATTTTTTGCCATTTAAACACTGGACATAATTTTTTGGCAGGAAAAAAACTGGACATAAATTTTTTAACATTTAAAAAGTAGAGATAAATTTCTGGCTATTTAAAAACTTAGCACACATTTTCGTTGCCTTAAAAACTTGACATGAATTGTTGGCCATTCATAAACTGGACATAAAATTTTTATGATTTGAAAAGTAGAGATAAATTTCTGGCAATTTGAAAACTCAGCATACATTAAAATTGCGTTAAAAGCTTGACATGAATTGTTGGACATTTAAAAACTGGACATAAATTTTTTAGCATTTAAAAACTAGAGATACATTTTGGGCAACTAAAAAACTCTGCATTCATTTAAATTGCGTTAAAAGCTTGACATGAATTGTTGGACATTTTAAAACTGGACATAAATTTTTTAACATTTAAAAAGTAGAGTAAAATTTCTGGCAATTTAAAAACTCAGCATACATTTGAATTGCGTTAAAAGCTTGACATGAATTGTTGGACATTTAAAAACTGG
>NW_023475741.1:0-570 GCF_013731165.1 Rhagoletis pomonella
TTTTTTTCTTGAGTAAACTACTCAGCAATTGGAGTAATATTATTTGTGCTGATTGACTGGTTAACTCTAAGTTTGACTATATTTTATTTAAATTTATTATATGAATAAAATTTGGAAATAATGAGCTTGTAAATTAACGTTTAGTGGTCTGAACTCTAGGATGGTTGTGTAGAAGTAAAAAGGGGGTTCAAATTTCACCAAAAGAACCTAGGATGGGCGGGCAAGGACAGTCCGAAATATCTTTTCACGCGTCTGTGTTTGGGGTTTTCATCGAACGGTACCAAAAATAAGTTTCACTCCTTTTTATACCCGAGCGCACTTGTGCACAAGGGTATTATAACTTTGTTCACATAACGGTTGTTTGTAACAGGCAAAACGAATCGAGATAGAAATGTATACATAAATGATCAGAATGAAAAGAGAAATCGATTAAGCGGTGACTGTCTGTCCGTCCGTCCGTCTGTGCACACGATAACTCGAGTTAAAATTGAGATATCTTAACGAAACTTGGTATGTGAACTTCTTTCCGGCGTAGGACGGATGGTATTGAAAATAGGCAACATCGGACAA
>NW_023475741.1:580-3162 GCF_013731165.1 Rhagoletis pomonella
ACATCCAACAAATTGTACTTATTGATCAATATTATTGAAGATTTTACGAAGATTTAACTTAAATCTACTGCCTTTTGAGATTTAATTTTATATGGTAAATCTCTAAAGATTTAACGTCAAATCTCGTCAGAGGGCTAAATCTTCATTAAATCTCACAATGGAGACATAGTATTAGTTTTACTTCAATATTTTCATAACTCAAAAAACTAAAAACTCGAGAAAACTAGTTTTAAAGTTTTGAATTTACAGATACTCCCAAGGGAAAAATTAATACATATTCAGCTTTATCATTTGTTTCCGTGAGTTTACTATGCCCGGATGAACATTTTTCGGGTGAATTTTTTTTCAGGCGAAACTCAGGATAAGACTGCCTTTGTTCTAGTGAGCTACTGGTAATCGTTACAGCTATGAAATTTTTACACTTCATAAGAACTAATGTTCATTCTTGCTTTTCGCTTTTTGGGATTATGATACTTTCATAGTCAATGAGCGGTGCACATATGTGTACATATGTATGTGTTAAATATATGTATTTATATGTTTTTATTGAAGACCGATAAGTTAAAAGTTTTGTTTCACTTCTCGTACTTTCCTACTGGGTTTCTCATGCAGAGCAGTTTTCTTGTTCTCACCAACACAGTCACAGTTTAACTTTTGCCGACCACTGATGTACATAGAGTAAGGGAAGCTGAAAAAGTGAAGTGCAGACTAGAACTCACCTCAAGAATGATAGAATACAAGATTGCGCATTCCTGCGGGTGATGACGTCAAGATAGCAACGAATAGTGTAGATAAAGGAAAGAATAATTGGAGAAGGAGGAGAGAAAGAGTGTTAACTGTCAAACCGTGGAGGTCGCCATACTTACATACATACAAACAGTACTCATTTTACTCAACTTCGGTGTAAAAAAATTCATAACTCAAATTATTGTAGAGTGCACCCCATAACATTATACTTAAATATTGCGCAATATTCAGAGCTACCATTGTGATTTTTTCCAATATTTTTTTGAAATGGCGTATTTTCAAAAACTAATTTTTTTTATCAAAAAATTTGTATGTGGAAAATTTATCAAGAAAAAAATTAAAAAATTATTTTTTTTCGTAGGGAATTTTGATGTGTGTATGTGTGATTTTATCGATAAAAACGTTTTAATTGCATATGCATGTTCACTTTGAGCAAATTGTGAGCACTGGTTGGGGAAATCTTCGGTAGATTGGGCAAATCGCTAATTGGGCCCCAATTGGGCCAAAATTAGAGCCCAATTGGGAAAAAACTTTTGGCTCTGATCGGGCAACCTCAAAAAATTTCCAGCAAGGAAACTTTATCATAATGGGTAACAATTTTTGTGCCCTCAACTGGCACGAAAATCTGCTAGCATCATATAAGTGCATTTTCAGAAAAAAAATCATAACTCGAAAACGATGAATTTTAGCATATTGCTACTCGTACTGAAAATAGTTTATACTATTCCCTAATAGACAAAAAAGTTTGAGAGAAAAAAAGATGTGGCAATTTGAAAAAAATCAATTTGAAAAAAAAAAAAATTTTTTTGTTTATAAACAATAATTAATTATTAATAAACAATTATTGATGTTTAGTTCGCTAGATCGATTCAGCAGATCAGTATCTGCAATTTAGAAAAAAAATCATTAAAATCCTTGCTTTTTTGCGGCAGTTATAAACGATTTCATCAAAAGTTGCTATTAAGAGAGGAAAAAATAAGCGTTCGTACTCAAAAAGAAAAAAATTCATTATTCGAAAAATTCGCATTTCTGAGCAAAAAGAAAAAATACGTGTATCCTTAAATTGTTCAAGGAACAATCCCTGTGAGTTTTATCGCAAACTTAAATTCACTTTCCCCCGGCCTGGGTGATTTCAGATGGAATGAGCTCTATGTATGTGCATGTATGTCGATTTCTAGCCCTTTTCAGCGTCCTCTCTACATGTTGGTACCAGCATCGTGGGAATGCTAAAGGTGAGTGAGAAGATAATTTTAATACACACCTACTTATGTGCACATATACAAATATAATATATATTAATATATATTTTTTGTTTTGGTTACTGCGTTCCATATTTCTAAATATTCGCGGCTATTCTTTTTTTGCATATACATACGGAAGTACATATACATACGTACGTTCATTGAAGCACTAGAAATAGGGGCATTCACATAAGCATATTAAATATAGAAAATAGAAGGGAAATTGCAAACGACTGAGTTCTGAAGTATTTATCCCGCGTTTGAAGTCATTATTACCTCCCTTTTATTAGCTCGGGATGTAACTATGTAATATTGATGCGCCTAAAATACAATGCAGCGATTTCTATTTTCAAGTTTCATACCTGATGAAAGTACGAATGGAAATTATTATAGCGAGGTTTTAGTTTTTTAAATTATAATTTTATTTTTAATTTAGTTAAATTTTGTTTTTAATTTTTTTATTAATACCATCCCGCTTTATTAGCATTATTTTTCTATTTTTTTCCTCAATCCATCTTATTTTGTGATTAATGAAATTAGTGTTTATAATTTGATTCTGCGTTTATACCTATCTGCACATATATCAATATTTTT
>NW_023475742.1:0-1188 GCF_013731165.1 Rhagoletis pomonella
GGTGCAAAATAGCATCGAAGTTTTGCAAAATGCAATTATTCCAGTTAGTTCACGTGCAAGTTGGCAACGTATGCATGTTTCTAGCTTCAACAAACAAAATCCGCAGCTATGGTTTGCTCAACTGGAGCGAGCATTTCGACTCAGTGATATCACATCAGATATCGATAAATTCGACTGGGTTACGATTCATCTGGAGCACGATATTTTGTTAACTGTCGAAGATCTTATAACACAGCCGCCCGCAGATAATCGCTACAATATTCTCAAAGGCAGGCTCCTGGCAAAATATTCTGAATCGGCGGAAAGTAAGCTGCGTCGCCTGCTGCAAGGTGGAGACACTGCTGGAATGAAGCCGTCTGAAATTTTATCGCACATGAAACGACTCGCACCTGACCCGGGGAGTGCCGCAGTCATACGAACATTGTTTTTGGGACAAATGCCTAGTTCGGTTCGACCTCTGTTGACTGTGTGGAAAGAGGATAACCTCGAGCAGCTAGCGCAAATCGCTGACAAAATGTTGGAAGCGGTTAACTCGAACTCCATCAACATGATAGCTACACACGGGGCTGAGTCGTATGCTCAAGCCCCCACAGTTAATGCCATAGCTAACGAGAATACCCCATTAACAGAAATCGCTAGCACTCTCAAATCACTTGCCGTTGCTGTTAAACAACTTCAAAGTGATGTCAAAATTTTGAAACGAAATCCATCTCAACGATCATCATCCAAGGGTCGTTCTCCTAGCCGTAATACACCAAGTACTAGTGACCAAGCTGAAGCTGCTCATGTATGATTTTTTCATTCAAAATTTGGCGACAAAGCACGTAAATGTCGACCGAATTGTACATACCAAAAGTCGTCAAACTAGAACAGCTGCTGCCAGTCACGCTGGGGGGCAGCAGCTCCATTACACCCAGCAGCCAATCAAACCAAAACGACAATTCTTTGCGGGAAACAAGACTACATATTTACGATCGCCTCAATCGTTTTCAGTTCCTCGTGGATTCGGGCTCAGTGGTTTCTGTCATTCCACGTAACTTCGTCAAGACGGCAGTTAAATCAAAATCATTTCAACTCTATGCAGCTAATCAAACAGCAATTCAGACCTACGGAAACCATGTGTTACAACTGGAGCTGGGATTGCGACGAGCATTTAGTTGGCCGTTTATCATAGCCGACACACACACA
>NW_023475742.1:1198-3161 GCF_013731165.1 Rhagoletis pomonella
TTTTTCGGAAAAACTGCATGGTAAACGAATCTTTTCTACAATCGATTTGGTCCGTGCATACTACCACATCCCGATGGCTAAGCCCGACATCGAAAAAACTGCTGTTTGTACACCATTCGGATTGTTTGAATTCGTTCGCATGCCGTTTGGTTTAAAGAACGCAACGCAGACTTTCCAGCGGTTCATGGACAGCATATTCAAAGATATCGACTTTGTTTATATATACATAGACGACATTCTCGTCATGTCGAACTCGGCAAACGAACACGAAGAGCATCTTCGTGAAGTGTTTTCAGTTCTGCAGCAACATGGCTTGACTATCAACGCCAACAAGTGTCACTTCGGCAAACACGAGGTGGTATTTCTGGGTTACGTCATCAACAGCGATGGACTACGTCCGCCCACCGAACGCATAGAAGCTATCAAAACTTTTAAGCCACCAGACACAGTCTGCGAACTCAGTCGGTTCCTTGGTTTTATAAATTATTACCGAAGATGCATTCCTCATGCTTCGGAACTACAATCTCGGCTGAATGAATACACGCGCGGCATGCGAAAAAATGACAGACGCAAAGTAAACTGGTCCTCCGAGACACTTAAGGTATTTGAGGATTGCAAACGCAGCTTAGCTAATGCTACAATGCTTGCACATCCGGCCCCTGAAGCCAAGTTAGCATTGGTGTGTGACGCGTCCGACGCAGCAATCGGCGCAGCATTAGAGCAATTTTACAACGACACATGGCAGCCCTTGGGGTTTTACTCACGAAAACTAAACAACGCTGAGAAGAACTACAGCACATATGATCGTGAGCTGTTAGCTATCTACGATTCTATACGCTATTTCAAACACATGTTGGAGGCTCGTGTTTTCGTCATCAAAACAGACCATAAGCCACTCATACACGCTTTTTCCCAGAAGCCAGAGAAAGCATCTCCGCGCCAGTTGCGGCATTTAGATTTTATCTCGCAATTCTCCACCGCGATTATGCACATAGCTGGAAACACCAACACCGTGGCAGACGCTCTGTCACGTATTAACGCCATATCGATGCCCTCCAGCGTAAACTATGCAACACTTGCTGAAGCTCAATCAAAGGACAGCGAGTTACCTACACTTCTGCAGGGAAGTACATCACTCAAGCTGCAAGTAATACATCTCGAGGACAAAAGCATTTACTGCGATGTATCTACTGGACATGTGCGTCCGTATATACCCGAAGAGCTTCGATACCAAGTATTTGCATCGGTACACACTTTGTCACATCCCAGTGGTAGAGCTACACTACAACAACTACGACAAAAGTATATTTGGCCTTCGATGCGTAAAGACGTCACGCTTTGGGCGAGATCCTGTTTGCCTTGCCAACGGGCCAAAATACATCGACACAACTCTTTCGTTCCAGAGAGAATCGACATGCCAGATAATAGATTCGATCATGTCCATCTAGATATTGTGGTCATGCCACAAGTTAATAGCTACCGCTATTGCTTGACCATGATCGACAGGTTTTCTCGATGGCCGGAAGCCATTCCACTTCAGGACATATCTGCAACCACAGTCATCAATGCGTTTTGGGCAAATTGGGTTTCCAGATTCGGCTGTCCTAAGACGATAACGACAGATCAGGGGACTCAATTTGAGTCGGCTCTTTTCGAAGCCCTCGTAAAGATGATCGGCTGTCGACACATTCGTACAACTGCCTATCATCCCCAGTCGAATGGGATGGTAGAGCGCTGGCATCGCTCATTCAAATCTGCACTGATGTGTGACCCTGCGACGTCGTGGCCAGATTTGTTACCGACTGTTCTACTTGGACTACGAACATGCTACGAAAGAAGATCTAGGAGCATCAACATCAGATATGTTGTACGGCGGTCCAATCAGACTTCCAAATGAATTTTTCGAAGATTTGGACAAACCAAACAATCCAAATGCATTTCTTGAGAAACACCGGGAGCACAT
>NW_023475743.1:0-3161 GCF_013731165.1 Rhagoletis pomonella
TTCAAAGAGGTTTTAGGTGTTGTGTTGAGGTTGGCCTTAATATTAACCCCTCTAAGACAGCCATTATCCCATTTACCAGGAAAAGAGCTCTAAAGGGGCTGAGGAACCTAGCATTGGATGGGGTCGCGGTCAATGTCGTCACAGAGGTTAAGTATCCGGGTGTTATCCTGGACTCAAAACTTCTGTGGAGGACTCATGTTGTTCCAAGGCTACGAGAGCGCTGATGGTGTGCAAACGTGTAGCAGGGAAGACCTGGGGGTGCACCCCAAGGATCCTAAGATGGATGTACACCATGATTGTACGGCCAACAGTAACTTATGGAGCGGTGGCTTGGGTATCCAGGACTCCTCTGGCAACGACAAGACAGTCTCTTACCAAGATTCAACGTCTGGCCTGTGTTTGCATCATGGGAGCTATGCGCACATGTCCGACGGCAGCGCTGGAGGTAGTCCTTGAACTGGAGCCACTACATATTAATTTATTTTATTTTTTTTATTTATTTATTATTTTTATTATTTTATTTATTTATTTATTTATTATTATAAATGAACGCTCTTAAACTTTGCGAGAGGGTTTTGTAAAAGATAAAGTGCTATCATCCAGGAACAGGGACAAGATAGGCTCCCCGCTGCCATTAGTGCTGTTCCCCAGGGATGATATGCACAGAGAAGTGGTCTTTGAAAGAAACTTCAAAGTAAATTTATACAGAAACGTGACTTGGAGCACGCCTATATTGGAGGGACATGTCCAGGCGAGCACTCTACGGTGATACACGGATGGCTCCAAAACCCCTGATGGTATTGGAGCAGGAGTATACGGTCCTAGGCTGAAACTTTCAGTCCCCTTGAGGACTTTCCCAGTCCCAGAAGTCTATGCAATCAGTCTATGCGCAGAGATTAACCTTCGCAGAAATTATCGAAGGAACAGGATACTTATACTAAGCGATAATCAGGCGGCACTTATGGCTCTGACATCCTTCGAGGTCATATCCTCTTTGGTCTTGGAGTGCATCGAGAAGTTGAACGCCCTTGCTGTGCACAACACCATACAACTAATATGTGTACCAGGTCATATGGGTGTCGAGGGTAACGAAGTGGCCGATCAGCTGGCCAGGCTGGCGGCTGCCTAGACGCCGATAGGACCGGAGCCCTTCTTTGCGGTGGGTCCCAGCATGATAAAGGAGGCTCTCAGAAAGGAAAACAACAAACTGAGGGAACAGCATTGGCGCAGCATCTCGGGACTTCGTCAAGCCAAGAGCCTATTAGGTGGGGTACAATCCAAAGCGATACAGGCTACTTATAAACCTCCCCAAGGTGAGGCTATGAATTGTAACAGGTATTTTGACGGGTCAATGTAGGCTCAGAGGCCACTTGTTTAATCTGGGGATCTGGTCAAGCGACTTATGTCGCTTCTGTGCCTCCGCCCAAAGAGACATCAGTGCACCTTCTCCTGGAGTATGAGGCCGTTTCACGAAGAAGGGAGAGGTGCCTAGGACATATATGGCCAAGTGAAAAGCACATACACTCCCTGCCCCGGGAACCATTCTAAAATTTTTGGAGTCTCTGGGTCTAGATTCAGTGCTGTTATAAGCTCGGGGCACAATACCCTACTCATCTATCTATCTATCACAAGGTGATGTTGGAAAAGATAAACCTATTGCATATGCAAGCAAGTGCCTAAATAAATATGAATTGAACAAACCAGTAATAGAAAGAGTTATTGGCAATTCATTGGGGTATAAACCATTTTAAGCCTTATCTGTACGGCACAAATTCACAGTATACACAAATCATAGACCACTGATAAGCTTGTTCAAACACAATAATCCTTCGTCCAAGATGACCAGAATAAGAGTAGATTTAATGAACTATGATTTTCAGATCATATATAAGGAAGGAAAGATGAACACTAATGCTGATGCATTATCCCGAATTCAGCTTAATACAAAAAAGTTTTTTCGGCGCATCTGCTAAAACCAGGCGCCTAAATACATGCTATGTACTGCTGCATGTGCAAAAATTTCCTTTATGCAAGTTATGAAATTTTTACACATGCACTTCTCAACTGCCATGTAATTGAACTTTCTTAAGTTTTGATTAGATGGCACTTCAAAGTATGCTCGGCGTAGTCTGATGCATCCTCCGGACACTCCTTCCGGAGCAGTTTGCGGACTCTGCATGGCTTACAACCATGCGGAGGTGGTAAACAAACTTTATCATTGGCCACAGTTTTTGAACAAATAAATATTTTTTTTATATAAATACATACATGCAAACATACTGGTCTCCCCTTTCTCTGAGTTAATCATGGTCCTTCGAGCCGGATATTTGCGGCTTTTGTTATATCCACTAGACGACCAAGTCAACTTCTGATTGCAGACACCGCCCCGAGAGCAAGCACCGCTCCGTTACCCTCGATTGATCCGAGAGCCGGCGTCGCTAGAGGAGCCGGCACGGGTCTAAGAGCAGGAGTCAATCAAAGGGAAGGCACCATCACCGCAGAAAGCACCGCGAGGGGTCGCCGGGAAGGCACCGCAGGCCCTCTAGCAATTCATCCGCCTCTGACGAAGCTGTGTGGCAGAAGCCCCTATTGCGAGTGTCGACTGGCAGTAGAATAGAAATTTGTCGATCGAGTCGATCATCTTTATTTTGCTATTGTGTAACGTGATCGATAAAAATTTGTACTATTGTGAATGGTTGACTGAATTGTAAACAGAGATTTGCAGGAAAAGCTATTTTCCTCATTAATAAACTTTATGGAAGTTTAAGAAATCGGTACGGTTTAGTTATTTGTACAATGATGTTGTGTATTTGTGTACAAAAGCGTGACCCGAGTTTAAAAACTTTAACATACAAGTGTAGCGAAAGAATTAAACTTTAATTTAAAATAAAGATTTCAAATTTCCGAGCACTAGTTAATAAATTATGCAGTTTTTTGTAAACTTTGATGTTGGTTCTGCGCAAACACACTGTGGATGGCGTAGCCGGAGTTATATGCACAAGAAATATTGTATATCGACTGCTGAGTGGAAGATCGACCTATGTCGGCAGCCAGTTCGAAAACGCTCTATCTCAAAAAACTTCTCAAGAAGGCCCTATTTCAGAATTTTATTGAAAAAACACTATCTCAGAATTTGGTTGAAGAACGCCCTATTTCAGAAT
>NW_023475744.1:0-3160 GCF_013731165.1 Rhagoletis pomonella
CTTACGAATTCGCCATTACCAAGGCACTAAGTAACGTACGCACTTTTGTTTGCAAAATGCATTTATTTAAGTTGAAAGAAGACAAATTCCTTTTTTCGGCATTTATTCTTACTCGCTTTCTTTCTTCCAAGGCGAATTCATATACATATTCTTATCACGAATTCATATATTCATGTGGTAGCAAGAGTATAAAAACATAAAATTACCTTATAAATTAAAAGCATAAGTATCACATGTATGCGTAGTCCAATTCACGAAATCATTTCATCGATCTGAGTAAAAACTAAGTGCATAAACTCTATTTCGCGTTAATTAAAATCATGAAATGGTGTTCATTCATTCAGTTTCTACTCAAACGCATGAAACGATTTCATGAATTGGCCTACGCATAATGGTAGTAAATGACAGAATGAATTACAACAAACACATCCTTTTGACATAATGCAAGCCGAAAACGTTGGTTTAAATCAATCCACAATCAAGTTGGACGTTTTGCCCACAAACATTGCAATTTTGCGAGCAGTCTCGTGGTAAAATCTAATTTTTACAATTTCATGGTTTCTGCTTACATTTATAAAATTCATTCTTTAAGAAACATCGGGCGAAAATTTCAACTGCTCCTGTAACACTACTTTACACTCTAAAAAGTCTGTTTAAAAATGCGACTAAAAATCGGGTATATTTTTGTTTATTTTTACAATTTTTTTGTAAATTTTCGTGTGTAAAAATCCCTTTTTAGCGACTTTACACAATTCTACGGGTGAAATTAAACAACAGATGTGTATTTTGTAGCTTGTACACTCTACCGTAGTAAAATTTACGCACACCACAGCAGCTAAATTACACTCCAAAAAGTCTGTTTAAAAGTGCGACAATAAATCGAGTATATTTTTGTTTATTTTTGCAATTTTTTCGTAAATTTACACGATAAATATGTTTTTTTCTAATTTACACATTTTCGTGTGTAAAAATCCTTTTTGTTAGCGACTTTACACAATTTTACGGGTGAAATTAAACAACTGATGAGTATTTTTTAGCTTTCGTAGTAAATTTACGCACACCACAGCAGCTGAATTAGATATAACGGTTCTTTGCTCAACAGAACTATCGAAATGAGGTTAGCGAAGGTATGCTTTCAATTTCAAAGTTAATGATATAATCGATAAAACACTTGTACGTTCCAAGTTAAAATGGTTTATATATTTTATATTATGGTTATAAAGTTTTTATATGCACTTAAATATGACGCAATGACTGCCCACACATGGGTAACATTGACTGTAACATTGCATGTTTGAAACTTGTGTTTGTAACAATGTTCCTCGTGTATTCGCCGCTTTAGGCTGAGGTATCGATAAAAAATCTTTCGATATACTGCACATATTCGCGATGCAAAAATTGCCACTCCTAACAACGCGGTGAAGATTTGATTGGGAAATTGTGTGTTGCTCTGTGGCGTCGGGAAAATAAATGTGTAAATAAGCGTAAAATAATCAGTTTCTGTGCTATATTATTGTAAAAAACGTTAGTATGTTACTGTGTACGATTTGTAACCTTAGTTTAAGTGATATTAACTCTTATAATAGGCACCTGTATTTGCACAAAAATTATAAATGTGTTGAATTTAAGTGTTTGCAACCAGGATGCATAAAACCATTTCAGAATTATTATTCATTCGATGTGCACTTGTATCGACATCACAACAGTGCTGTAAAAGATTGTGAAAATAACGTAAATGTAGACTACAAATGTTCGGCTTGCATTTTCAAAACAAAAAGTGTTAAAGATATGACTTCTCACATACAGATACATTTGTTTAACAAAACTTTGAAGGTTTGCCCCTTTGACTGTTCTAAATCTTTCGTAAACTCTGGTTGTTTTAAGATGCACGTTTTCAGAAAGCATAAAAGGGTAAAAGGAGCAAAGCCATCAGATCAAGAGGCACTTGATACTCCTTCCAATGAAGAAACTACGCATTTGGAGAAACGCTTAATGGATAACCCTCAAAGCTCTAGCTCCAAATCCTTTCAAAACTTCTTCGCAACATTGAAATGTAAATTTAGGGTCAGCGATGCCTTAGATTCTTTTGTAATTGAGTTAAAAGATATTTTAGAATGCCATGATAAAGAAAAGAGAAAATACATTTCTGATTTATGTGATACTCTTAATTTGTCAGAATACAAAGAAATTTTTCAAGTGCGGTATCAAACAAAAGTTTAATTTCCGAAATTGCTTAATCTGAGTCGGCATATAAAAGAAATTATTTCTTAAGAAATAAAAATAATTACGTTTCTCCGAAAGAAATTCATCTTGGTTTTGATCAATATCACAAGAAATGTATTTTTCATTATATTCCAATTCTTAAAACACTTGAAGTTCTATTGCGTGATAAAATAGTTTTTAAACTTTTTAGTAGCAAAAAAGTGTCTAATGTGAATTGTTATTCCGATTATAATGATGGTTTAATATACAAGCAGAAAGCATTTTTCAATGAAAATTTGAACAGAATTGAATTGCTTTTATTTCAGGATGCCTTCGAAAACTGCAATCCTTTAGCTTCGTCTAAAAAGAAGCACAAGTTGCTAGGCGTTTATATGATGATTGGAAATATTCCAAAAGAATTTAGATCAAATATTCATAATATCCAATTAGTTTTGCTTTGTAAAGATACTTACATAAAGTTATTCGGATTTGAAAAAAAATATGGCTCCTTTAATATGCGATTTACGAAAACAAGAAGAAAATGGAATTGACTTTCTTTTAGACGGTTCTAACCAGAACTATCGTGGAACTTTATTTTCAATGCTTGGTGACAATTTAGGCAGCCACCAAATAGGCGGCTACACTGAAAACTTCAGTTTATGTGTCGATATTGTTTGTTCAAGAGAGAAAATTTAATATCTTTTAATGTAAATATCGGTGAAAAGCGTACCCGCCAAAACTATGAAGCATGCCTAAATAACCTTTCAAATTCTCCTGATTTTGGTATGGGAATAAAAAAAGACTCATGTTTAAATGAATTAGGCTACTTTCATGTTTGTGATGGACTTCCTCCCTGCATATCACACGATTTATTTGAGGGTATTATACCCCACGACTTGATGGAAGTGTGTAAATATATGTGTATACAAGATGTTATTTCAATTGATTACATAAATAT
>NW_023475745.1:0-819 GCF_013731165.1 Rhagoletis pomonella
TAAAGGTATTTTTCCCTTGTAAGCTTTAGGCAATTCACAGTGTTTCATGGTTGACCATTGAACATTTTTTTTCATTAGGTTCAACTTCTCCTCGCTTTGCATAAAGTCGTATTTTACTGCCATGTCTACTTGATTTTTGCTATTTTTTATTGTAATTTTCCGTACATGTGATATCTTAATTTTTTGCCAATGAAAATATTTGGACAGTTCTTCGAAGGAAAATATTTCATTTGCGTTTGCGTTGTTGAAAATTTGTTGAGTTTTTTTAGTATTCTCCTGGGCTTGAAACTTGGGCCAATATGGATTTTTTTAAGAGAATTGACTTTATTTTAATTGAAGGTTTTTTAAGTAAATAAATAAACATAACATAAATAATATCACTTTGAAACGGGGTGCTCTTGATATGATACTGTATGTATATGTTTTTTCGTATTTATTTATAAATAAAGATTCCCTGAGAAAGACGCGAATGTCGAAAGGTGTAGGAGGAAAAATAAACGTTTATTTTACTTGTAATAACCGGCCAAAAGGCTCCATATACAACACTAAACTTTCAGCATGACCGAAGAAAAATAATTATAGTATAAACATACATATTTATGTAACTTTTTTTTTTTAACGGCTGCTACAACCTTATATGAACTGCCTTGCGTATCCCTCTTCCACACAAAAATCTGAAATGTGCTAGTCTTCCAGGCAAATAACGAAATGTGCTACTCTTCCACGCAAAAATCTGAAATGTGCTAGTCTTCCACGCAAATAACGAAATGTGCTACTCTTCCACGCAAAAATCTGAAATGTGCTAGTCTTCCACGCAAA
>NW_023475745.1:919-1701 GCF_013731165.1 Rhagoletis pomonella
GAAATGTGCTACTCTTCCACGCAAAAATCTGAAATGTGCTACTTTTCGACGCGAATAATGAAATGTGATAGTCTTCCACGCTAATAGTGAAATGTGCTAGTCTTCCACGCGAATAGTGAAATGTGCTACTCTTCGTAGGGGCCGACGATATAATCCTTGCAGAAAAAATTTATTTGTGGCCTGTTGTTCAAGGACATATGTACGTATGTATGTATGTATGTATGGATATGTATTTGCGTAAACAAAGAATAGAGGCCGGTTCACATACAACTTTGGCGTTGCGTTGGCGTTGAATTTCAAAGCAGCCGTCCACCGTATATATGTACTTACCATTACGTTACTTCGTTTGCTTGCCTGAGTAAATTGTTTGCCTTTGATGTCTCGTTTTTTTCCCTTTGTCCACTCAGCTTTTACCTACTTCACATCGCCCCCGTTTGGTTTACCCGCTTTATATGCTCGCTCGTTTGCGTTTCCCGGATTTTCCCTACCCTCCGCCCATGGATGCTACCTAGTATGTATGCAGACATAGGCACCAAAATGGAAAAATATGAACATTCTACTTGAAATGTTTCCAAAATTATTAAAAAAACACAATTATGATATTTTTCGAGTGAGAATCATATATTTATGCTATAAAACTACACACCAAGCATTGCTCTACATATAAATGTGATTAAAAAGTTTAAAACTTTGTTGAAATTTTCAAATTTTTTTACAAAGTATGAAACTTGCTTGGACTTGTATGGTCTGTCTCTCATGTACACTTAGGTCTTTTTTATGCG
>NW_023475745.1:1801-3160 GCF_013731165.1 Rhagoletis pomonella
TTTTTTATGCGGCTTTCTGAGGAACGCATCTACCGCATAAAAAAGTTATTTAATTTCATACAAGAACAGGAGATGCTTTCCAGCATTTTCAAAACCCGCATAAATTCAGATACTTCAAAAAAAGAAAAAAAAAAACAATTTATTTCTTCACTTCTGTATTTTAACCAAAACAAAAAATATCATAAAAAATACATGAATTATGTAAGAAAAATTGATTGCAAAAAAGTAATAAAAACTCTCAAAGAAGCAAAATCGATACAGCGAAAAAAATGTTTGAAAAACCTCATAAATTCAAATCCGCATAAAAAAGAACCACATAAAAAGAGACCTAAGTGTATAAGTTGAAATTTTATAAGCTATTGAAAATTAAAAAAACTATACCTACATATACTACGTTTATACGTAAGCTATTTGCAAATAAAAATAATTTGTAAATACCTAACTCACTGTTTATTCGATGGTGAAAAATTCTTTTTTAATATTGCCTGATTATAAAAAGGCAATAATATGACAATCGAAAAAGAAAATAAAGTTAAAAACGGCAACGTCTTGATTATAAAAAGGCAATAAGATGACAATCGAAAAAGAAAATAAACCTAAGAATGGCGGCGTCTTGGGCTTATTTGCAAATAGTAGCAGTAGCACTAATCAATACTTATTTGCGTGATTTAGTTATTTGCAAATAAAAAGTTAACTCAGCGTTTATACGGCAAATTTTACCATTTTGCAAATTGTTATTTGCGAATAATACGTGCGTATAAGTACATAGTAATATATATGTATGCACATATGAGCCTACCTAGTAGATAAAACTGGCAAAAATAGCACGCATCTATTCTTCTGTGCATGAAAATATATACATAAATAAATACATACATATGTGTATATATGTATGTATATACATATCTACATGTGTGCATACAATCGTTTGCTCTAAACTCTTAGTTGATGCAATTTTTATCCCATACATTTTTGCTGACCAAACAACCCGTTTGCCTGTCTAATCTGCTTGCCTCATTTCCCTCGCTCATTTACTCGCCTCGCTCGTCTGCTGCTGCAAATGAGTGCCTCGCTCGCAACGCCCCTCTCGTGAGAGCAGAGCTAATGAGGCCCTCGTTTGCTTGCCGCTCTACTCTTGCGCCGCCCTCGTTTGCTTACTCGCTCGCTGGCTACTCATCGCGTGCGCTCGTACCTAACGAGTGCTCATTTGCAAACAGCCTCGCGTGTTCCTCGTGAGTAGCGCTAACTCAGAGCAAACTAACGAGCGAGCGAGGGGCCAAAATGAGGCAAATTGCGCGATGCGCAGGTCCGCTATTCTTTTCTCGCAACAGCAAAAACAACAAGCAGCGTAAAAAACAT
>NW_023475746.1:0-3160 GCF_013731165.1 Rhagoletis pomonella
GATCAGTCTCCAATGGTAAAGTGTCCGCGGGTGTTTCTTCTTCTTTAGTATCTGTAAATTTATTTTTCATTCCTCGTGTGAACACATTAATATTATTTGCTGGTACCATGTCTTTTAATTTCTCTGAGTTTAAAACTATTCTTGACAACGCATCGGCGTTGGAATTCATTTTACCTTGCTTAAATATAATGGCGCATAGTCATAGACAAAAAATAAAGTATACTTTAGTTAATCATATACTTAAGTTTTAAAGTGTAGTTTAATTTTTCGGCTACCATAGTCGCATTATTAGTAAACACCGGCTTTAGTACTATTTAGTACAAATCTATTACGAAATTTGCCCAGCTGTTTTTTGTTTACATCAACATGGCCAGTTTAGAGAAGGTAACGTATTTTTTAATTTTTTAACAAAAAAGTGGAAAATATATAATCTGGAACATTGTTCCATTTCCGTAGGACACCAAAAGAGACCGGGAGCCTAACTGGACTGCCATCGAGAGAGAAATGCTGAGGGAATGCATCAACAAGCATGTTCTTGTTGTTGAACATAAAGGCAACGACACGAGCATGATTTTGAAGAAGAAAGAATCTTGGAAGGACATACATAGGTGCATGTTGGCTGCCGGCTATGACAGAGGAATTGCAAAATTGAAGCAGCAATGGGTGCGGATGAAAGTGTCGGCAAGGAAATCGGTTTCGCATGTGCGAAAGACGTCGCTTGCCACTGGGAATTGTGTGCCTGTGTCTAAACTGTCTGAAGAAGACGACGCGGTGTGCGGCATGATTGAAGCCGAGTTCCTGGAGGACGACATACTAATTGATTGTGACACTGCATCAATTGAATTGAATGAGCCGGAGAAAGATGGTGATTTGGACTGCAGTATGCCATCCAATTCAAACGATAGCTGCAAAGGAACAGCCGGTGATGTCCAGCCGACAACAAGCAAGGCAGCTTTCTCCCACATAAACCGCTTGCGCAACCTTCCCAAAAATACGAAGGTAAACATTATTGAAGAAAGGCAGCGGCAAATTGCAATGGAAGCCGCGCAATTGGAAGAAATGCATTTGCTTAAGAAAGAAAATGCAAAAGCTGAACTTGACCACCAGTGCAGGATGCATAAAAAAAAACGAAGAGTATTTGGAGTTAAAATGTGAGCTTGTCCGGCAGCAGATTCAGAACGAGAAGAGGAAGAAGGCAAAGGCGGAAGAGTTGCACTTACTTCAAGTTGCACTTCTACGCAAGCAAATACAAGCTCAAAGCTCTAATGAGGCAACTGATCCACTAGGAGATATTTAAAGTGCAAATTTTTTATAAGACAAAATTAAGACTATTGAATTTGTTTGTTTTTGTTTTTGTTCTATATAATATATAGATATAAGTAACAATGCTGTGAATATGATACCATTGTCTGATAGTTTAAGTTTTAAGACTGATGAATTTGTTTGTTTTTGTTGATTTTTGAATTTTTTTTTTGTTATACGTAAATAAATGTTGAAACCAAAAACAAAAGGTATTTATTTAGCAATGAGGAAATAACTTTAATTTATTAAAAGTGAGCGTTTATAAATGCGTTTCGAAAAGCTCTTCCCGAGGTCGATGGTAGATTATGATTGTCAGGATCTAGTGGGTCGGCCATTCTCCTTACAGAAGGTTCCGTATCTAAAATTAAAAACAAAATATATTTTCATTCCGGTATTTAAACAATTTTAATATTTTACATGAGAAGTTCCTCTTCTTTGCAATATTGTGCAGGACGGCAACGGCAACCACTATGTTTTTGGCAGTATCCAAATTAACTCGAAGCCGCTCAAATATTGAGCGAAATTTGGATTTCATTTGTCCATTTAAGCACTCAATTTTAGTGCGTGTGGATATGTGACATCTGTTATACCTATAACAAAATATTTTGTATAAGGGACAATTTTGTTGATAACGGGTTTAGTTTACAGCTATGTACCTTTCCTCTTTAGGGGTGGATGGATTCCTTACTGGCGTTAATAGTATTGTAGACAGTGGATAACCTGCATCTCCAAGCAACACGCCGTTGTGGTCGCTCCTCATTTCCAATTTGGTTCTAAGCCGGCAATCACTCCAAATTATGGCGTCATGCTTTGATCCACGAGATCTAGCTACAATATCCATAATTTTGCAATCGGCATCGCACACAATCTACAAACGGTAAACTTTATTATATAAGAGCATATATAAATCAAACTGGAAACTAATATGCCTACCTGCACATTCAAAGAGTAAAACCCTTTTCTATTTAAGAAATGGCCAGCCATTTCTTGGCCAACATTCTTTGCGGGGCACTTGATACGAACATGAGTGCAATCAATAGTACCAATAACTGTCGGGAAGCGAGCTATTTCATAGAACTTGCTTTTCACTTCACTTAGTTCGTTATTGCCTGGAAATCTTATGAAGTGTGGTAACAATAGCGCAATCCTTTTAGAAATGCTCTTTATTATTCTCCCAACCGTCGTTTGTGACATTGCATGGAGATCGGCTAAGAGATATGTAAGTAAAAAAACGTTAATTTAATATCCACGTTTTAAGTAGTTGGTGGCTGCTATGTTACTAACCAATGTCACTTTGATGCACATTCCTGCCAAGGAAGCGTAGAGTTGTCAGTACTTGCAAGCTTATTGGTATTGGAAGTCCCCTATTGTTCCTGGGCTGCTCAATATTGAGAACATCGATCAAGAAATTGACAGTGACCTTATCAAATCGATATCGCTCATAGAAATCTTTGTCCTCCAGCTGAAATGGGTGATAGCGTTCTTTGTAAAGTTTTCGACGACTTCCAAACTCCCGCACATCTTCCAAAATGGCAAAATCTCTATCTATGTCATCCAGTCTGTCCATTTTTTCTTTATTTATTTTCGGTTTCTTCTTTTTAGCAATTTCTGTTTTCTTTTTTCAAATCTTAATAAAATTCACTTCCACTTTTCTGCAGCTAATAACAACTTAAGCTGTTATTAAATTTAAAGTATACTTTATGCGATAAAGTATACTTTAAGACGACTATGACTAGCCTAAAGTGCACTTTATATAAAGTATACTTTAAACGACTTAAAGTATACTTTAATTTTGTCTATGACTATGCGCCAATGTCAAAATCATAATCCATTAAATCTATTCTTATCCTAGTTAATT
>NW_023475747.1:0-3160 GCF_013731165.1 Rhagoletis pomonella
TAATGTCCAATTTGTTCCATAATTGGAAAGCTGGTTTTAAACAAAATGTTTTACTATTAACTTATGTTGTTGTTGTTGTTGTTGTAGCGGCTACAACAACCCCGCCCAGATCGGTTGGTATCTCAGTCGTTGTCGTCAAGTTCTACTAACGGCAGCCCTAGGAAGCGTGCAGCTTCTATTGGGTTGGTCCACAAGGACAAAGCCGTTAGGGTTGTCGGGTTTTCCGGGCATGCGAAGAGATGTTTCGAGTCATGTGGGGTCTCTCCGCATGCCGGACACTCATTTGGCACATCCTCATTCAATCTACTCAGGTAGGAGGGTAACCTGCTGCAGTAGCCGGAGCGAAGTTGTGCTAGTGTCGTTCGCTTCTCCCGAGGCAGATGAACTCCGTCTCGTCTGTGTCCGGGGGCGGTATGCCTAGAACGGTATTCACAGGTCTAGAGTCTACATAACTCAAGACTGACTCCCTGTGAACGCCGTTCAGGGCCAGTCGGTAAGCTGACGGTTCCAGAGGTTGCTTGATGAACCTCTGGACTTCGTCCGTCAGTTCTTATATGTAGATGCCTCTTGACGTGTATTTATGAGTGGTACAATTTAGTTACTCAAATAAATGACCACGTGTTGATTTTTTTTTTTTAATATTTGTAATGTTTTTCGAATTATGATATTTTTTTATAAAAATGGCGTCCAAACTTTAACCAAACCCATAGAAATCCCAGTTCTTCCCACGACAGCCGGTTCTACGTACCGGAATGACTCGGGTTTCACCCGACCAAGGGCTGTTGTTTCGGCGATCTAACCCCGTTTAGGTCGGCGAAGTATCTCAGAAGTTGTCCGTCCATAGGGCAACATTCACTACGCATTCTCCTACTCAGGGCTGGCATCGAGTCAAACCCTGGGCCAGAAATATACACCTGCTGTGTATGTCGGAGACGTTTACACCACAACTCCACCTCAGTCAAGTGTAATGCCTGCGAGGGGTGGAGTCACCTCAGGGTCTGCTCGGGACTACGGACACATAGACAGTGGACCACGTCGTACGTGGCCCCCTGTTGCTCAAATAGAGCAGCCTCCACGGCAACCCATAGTCCGCCCGTGCAGCCCCACACACTCACACAGCAACCACACACAGTCGCCACAACACAACAACATACCACAGCCACCACAGACCACATAACACACACAACCGCACCACCACCCACACGCCGCCGCCAACAACTCTTGGTTCCCCCTACAATCTGCACGGTATGTCAGACCAGAATATTCCGTAATGTGACATCAGTCAAGTGCAACACCTGCCTTGGCTGGTGCCACTTTAGGGCATGTTCAGGTCTGCGCACCACGCGAGATTGGACGGGGAACTTCGAGGGCCCGTGTTGCGCTGCTCGGTCGCTGACGTCAATTGCGACGCCCCCCACTACCACCACAGGGAGGCAATCACCCCAGCAGCGCACACAGCCAACGGCGGCAAGAACTTACACCTCACTCACACCCCGCATCACAACACGTCTCCCGAACCACATGAAGCTCCTACAATTCAACTGTAACGGGCTACAGAGCAAGATTGAGGAGATAACCGCCTTTATGTGTCGGCATGGTATATTAATAGCTGCGGTCCAAGAGACGAAGTTGCACAGCAATTCAACTTTGTTGAATTGTGCCGGGTACAACGTGCACCGTCGAGATCGCGAGCGAGATAATGGTGGTGGCTTAGCGTTCATCACGCACCACACCGTGCAGTATCGTCTTATCGAAGCAGACATCGACCGCAGGGATACCACCCTAGAATGTCAGGGCATTGCTATCCGGTCAGGCGGTGTCGAGCTCGAAATATTTAATATATACATACCCCCTGTCACCTGCTGCCCGGCAGGATATCACCCTGATATAGGTGCGCTCCTCAGAGGTGAAAACCGTATGGTAGTAGGTGACTTCAATGCGCACCACGATCTTTGGCACTCAAGCCTGTCAAACGATCGTAGGGGAACAGACTTGGCTGAGCAGATAGACGATTCGACATTCTGCACAATGAACGACGACGCACCCACCAGGATTATGGGTAACTGCAGTAGCTCGCCAGACATCACAATAGTCAGCGCTGGTCTGATAAACAGCATAACGTGGCGACCTATGCTGACTCTAGCATCAGACCATCTACCCATAGTCATCTCGATTGACAAACCAACCGACTTTGCCTCCGCCAAACACCGGACCTATGTCAACTTTTCTAAAGCTGACTGGAAAGGTTACGCGGAGTTTACTGAAAACACCTTCACATCGCTCCCCACACCAACCGACGTCCACCTCGGTGAACGTAAGTTCCGCAGGGCTATCACTGCTGCTGCAGCCCGCTTCACACCGGCAGGGTGCATATCGGACCCACGTCCAAACTTCCCTGCCGAAGCGGCTGTTTTAGCAAATGAGCGTGATAGCCTTCGTCAGGCCGATCCCGGAGATCCCCGTATCAGGGATCTCAACGCGGAGATTCGGCAACTTGTAAACGTACATAAGCGGAAGAAGTGGGAGGAGCATCTGAAGACTTGCAACTTCACCTCTGGTGTGAGCAAGCTTTGGTCAACCGTGAGGTCATTGTCTAATCCGACGAAGCACGACGACAGAGTCGAAATTTCCTTCGGCGACCATGCTTCGTCGGACCCGGAGCGATGCGCGAGCTATTTTAGCCGGCAGTTCATACTGCATCCTCCGGTGGACAAAGCCAAGCGTCGAGTGACCAGAAGGCTGCACAAACTGCCAACAAATTGTGCCCCCCTTGCTTTCACTTGCGGTGAAGTTCAGGTGGCCATCGGGAAGGCGAAAGCCTCCAAAGCCATGGGTCCCGACGGTATATGCATGCTGATGCTGAAAAATTTGGGTCCTGCGGGGGTAGCGTACCTAACGGAGGTCCTCAATTTGTCAATGGCCACTCTCATCATCCCAGACATCTGGAAGGTGGGGAGAGTGGTCCCACTGCTCAAACCGGGGAAACCTGCAAACAAAGGAGATTCGTATCGTCCGATTACACTCCTTTCCCCGGTAGCGAAGACACTCGAGGCCTTGCTACTCCCGTACTTCACAAATCACCTGACCCCAGCGAAGCATCAGCATGGTTTCCGTAAAGTGCACAGCACAACAACAGCACTTAACGCCATAAACACTCAGA
>NW_023475748.1:0-2663 GCF_013731165.1 Rhagoletis pomonella
GGACAGACAGTCACCGCTTAATCGATTTCTCTTTTCATTCTGATCATTTATGTATACATTTGTCTATATCTATCTCGATTCGTTTTGCCTGTTACAAACAACCGTTATGTGAACAAAGTTATAATACCCTTGTGCACAAGTGCGCTCGGGTATAAATATTCAGGCTGTGAATACATAAGTGAATCAAGCAGGAACATAACGGTTGTTTTTAAATAAAATGAAAATGGAGGGTTCAGGAACCATAAGAAACCTATTTTAATGTTGCACTCGACCCTACCTAAAACCTACACCTAATGTTGTTTCGGGTGTATTTCGTGATCTTTTTTTTGTAGCACCAAGTAGTTGAAAAGAAGTTATATCCCAGTTGATTGCTATTTCGGCAGTCGGGTGAAACCGATACAGACCATGTTCCCTCGTGTAGATAATTATTTTAGCAATTTTGGCAGATTATATCTACATATCCCTAGTTTAGGGAATATTTAAATAGGCGAGTCCGGATATGCCCTTCCTACTTTTAGATTGCATCTTGTTTGCGAACTATGATCTTAAACTTCCACTTTAAGTATTGGAAGAAGGGGTACGTAGGGTCACAGCTTTGTAACCGAAGTTTTGTAGCTAAGGATCAAAAGTATATCCCTATTAAAAAAAATGTTGCGCAAAAAGGCGCGACAAGTAAAAAAAATTAATATTATTTGAAATTTTTGCTAAAAAAATATCTCAATATGCTGCATTTCCATTTATTCATGAAACATGTCTCAAAGTTATAGTACTTACACATCTAATATTTTTTTAAGATTGGTCCACAAAAACCATAATAACAATGGAAACAAATGCAGCTATTGGAAAAGCAGACAACAAAATAAAAATATCCCGATAAAGATAGATGGGTTATATAGCTTGAGACATAATATGTTTAAAACCAATTGTATCAAAGTTGATAAATCTGAATTATTACCGGTTTTATACCAAATATACTCCTTGTGCGGCGTCGATTAAATCTTTAGATAATGCTGATAAACATTAATGTCGTGTCGCGTGGTATGATCGTTTACTATATATTCCAGGCATACGAGATTTTTGAAATGAAAATGCAAAATGTCATATTTGGAAAAAGTTTAAAATTTTAGAAGAGGAGCAAAAGCTATTTAAATACAAATAAGAAATACTTACAAATGCGTTCTAAAGATGCCACTAAACGTTGTATTTTTGCAAGATATGGCTTTGAAATTTGACACCCTCATGTGTCTGAAAAAAACTAACGGGATATGTAAAAAAAATTAATTTTCGAAAAAGTGTAATATAGGGCTTTTTGCATTCACGGTGACGATATGTATGTATTATAATAGTTTTCGATGTACTTAAGTCTAAAATATCTTAGTTTGCATAACGGGTTTGCAGAGTTTTTACTTAATATTAAACACGTTTTATTTTCATTCACAAAATCGAGACAATCTAATGAAAAAGTCGACTTTTCATCAACAAGATATTCACGCCTGAGTGGCACAAACGCCAACAATTCAATGGTTGCATTTAACCTTTTTCAGTAGTGTTACCTTCAAAATTTAACAAGTAAGAAAGGCTAAGTTCTGGCGGAGCCGAACATTAAATACCCGGCGCAAGTATTAAATATATGTTTTTTCACCCTTCCGAAACCTTCCGCTAGATGGTAAGCCGAGTTGTAACAATTTTGAGTAAATTAGCGTCCTTCAATTTCGAAATATTGAAGTTTCAAGCATTTCTTAAATTTACCGTTATATGAGAATCGGCCGTTATATTAGTCCGATTTCAATAATTTTCAACGTTTTGCTTACACGTGGCAAGTACAATAACCATACCGAGTTTGGTACAAATTGGTAGAACGGTTACCGGTATACTTATATGTGATCATAAGTGGGCGGTGCCACTCCCATTTTCCAAAATTTTACCATAAACGTATTTCTTGGTAAAGAATTGTTGCAAGCATCAATTTTGAAAAAATTAGCTTCAATATTTAATGATTTATCGAAGATTTTGTATTTCTCTAAATTACCGTTATATGGGATGTGGGCGTGGTTATTGTCCGATTTTAAAAAGTTTCGGCGGTTTTTTATGCTGTACCAAGGCCAACAACTGTGCCAAGTTTGGAAGAAATTGGTGTAGCGGTTACCAAGATATACACATGTAACCATAAGTGGGCGTGGCTACGCCCATTTTCCAAAAATTTATAATATTCTTATTTTTCGTCTAAAACTTATTATAAATATCAATTTTGAGTGAATAATCTCCAGTAGTTACTAAAATATTGCAGTTTTCGTATTTCTGAAAATTACCGTTATATGGGAAGTAGGCGTGGTTATTGAGCTATTTTAAAAATTTTCGGCCATTTGGTATGTTATGTGAAGGCCAACAACTGTGCCAAGTTTGGAAGAAATTGGTGCAGCGGTTACCAAGATATACACATGTAACCATAAGTGGGCGTGGCTACGCCCATTTTCCAAAAATGTATAATATTCTTATTTTTCGTCTAAAAATTATTGTAAATATCAATTTTGAGTAAATTATCTTCAGTAGTTACTAAAATATCGCAGTTTTCGTATTTCTGGAAATTACCGTTATATGGGAAGTGGGCGTGGTTAAAGTCCGATTTCGCCCATTTTCAATACCAACCTACCTTGGATTAAGGG
>NW_023475748.1:2763-3160 GCF_013731165.1 Rhagoletis pomonella
AGCAGTTTTCGTATTTCTGGAAATTACCGTTATATGGGAAGTGGGCGTGGTTAAAGTCCGATTTCGCCCATTTTCAATACCAACCTACCTTGGATTAAGGGAAACCTACATACCAAATTTCGTTGAGATATCTCAATTTTTGCTCGAGTTATCGTGTACACGGACAGACGGACAGACGGACAGACGGACAGACGGACGGACAGACAGACATGGCTTAATCGATTTCTTTTTTCATCCTGATCATTTATGTATACATTTGTCTATATCTATCTCGATTCGTTTTGGCTGTTACAAACAACCGTTATGTGAACAAAATTAATATACCCTTGTGCACAAGTGCGCTCGGGTATAAAAATACCGCTGTGATAAGTGCAATGTATTGAGAAGGAAAACTTTG
>NW_023475749.1:0-1314 GCF_013731165.1 Rhagoletis pomonella
GAAATTATGCTGATGCTTCGCTGGGGTCAAGTGGTTTGTGAAGTACGGGAGTAGCAAGGCCTCGAGTGTCTTCGCTACCGGGGAAAGGAGTGTTATCGGACGATAAGAATCTCCTTTCCCCGGTTTGAGCAATGGGACAACTCTCCCCACCTTCCAGATGTCTGGGATGATGAGAGTGGCCATAGACAAGTTGAGGACCTCCGTTATAAAAGCTTTAGAAAAGTTCATACAGGTCCGGTGTTTTGCGGAGGCAAAGTCGGTTGGTTTATCTATCGAGATGACTATGGGTAGGTGGTCTGATGCTAAAGTCAGCATAGGTCGCCATGATATGCTGTTTATCAGACCAGCGATGACTATTGTTATGTCTGGCGAGCTCCAGCAGCTGCCCATAATCCTGGTGGGTGCGTCGTCGTTCATTGTGCAGAATGTCGAATCGTCTATCTGCTCAGCCAAGTCAGTTCCCCTACGATCGTGTGACAGGCTTGAGTGCCAAAGGTCGTGGTGCGCATTAAAGTCGCCTGCTACCATACGGTTTTCACCTCTGTCTGCTTCGATGAGACGATACTGCACGGTGTGGTGCGTAATGAACGCTAAGCCTCCACCATTATCCCGCTCGCGATCTCGACGGTGCACGTTGTACCCGGCACAATTGAACAAAGTTGAATTGCTGTGCAACTTCGTCTCTTGGACCGCAGCTATCAATATACCATGCCGACACATGAAGACGGTTATCTCCTCAATCTTGCTCTGTAGCCCGTTACAGTTAAATTGAAGTAGCTTCATGTGGTTCGGGAGACATGTCGTGATGTGGGGTGTAAGTGATGTGTGTGTTCTTACCGCCGTTGGCTGTGTGCGCTGCTGTGATGGTTGCCGCCCTGTGGTGGTGGCGGGAGGCGTCGCAGTTAGGGTCTGCGACCGAGCAGCGCAACACGGGCCCTCGATGTTCCCAGTCCAATCTCGCGTGGTACGCAGACCTGAGCATGTCCTAAAGTGGCACCAGCCAAGGCAGGTGTTGCACTTGACTGATGTCACATTACGGAATATCCTGGTCTGACATACCGTGCAGATTGTAGGGGGAACCAGGAGTTATTGGCGGCGGCGTGTGGGTGGTGGTGCGGTTGTGTGTGTTATGTGGTCTGTCGTGGCTGTGGTATGGTCTGTGGTGTTATTATGTTCTTGTGTTGTGGTGACTGTGTGAGGCTGCTCGGGTGGACTGAGGTTAGCTTTTTGTTGTTGTTGTAACAGCATACAAACTCCCCAAAGACTTTTTGGGGAGTTTGTATGCTGTTACAACAACAACAAAGAAACGTTGCT
>NW_023475749.1:1414-3159 GCF_013731165.1 Rhagoletis pomonella
TTGTGGGTGGTGGTGCGGTTGTGTGTGTTATGTGGTCTGTCGTGGCTGTGGTATGGTCTGTGGTGTTATTATGTTCTTGTGTTGTGGTGACTGTGTGAGGCTGCTCGGGTGGACTGAGGTTAGCTTTTTGTTGTTGTTGTAACAGCATACAAACTCCCCAAAGACTTTTTGGGGAGTGTTGCTGGAGTGACAGTCCTTGGCCAGATATAAATCTGGGTCGTTCCGGTTACGTAGAGCCGACTGTCGTGGGAACGGACTGAGGTTAGCCGTGGAGGCTGCTGTTTGAGCAAACGGGGTTAGATCGCCGAAACAACAGCCCTTGGTCGGGTAAAACCCCCGAGTCATTCCGGTACGTAGAACCGGCTGTCGTGGGAATGTGGTACCCCGATTCATAGGACTCGGTTTTTTTTGTTTTTGCAAAATTAAGGTTGCATTCGATAGTATAAATAAATAAATTAATTTTTCAATTAAACTATTTGAAATTTTTGTGGAATTTCGTGGAAATCTGTATCTACTAAAGGAACAGACTCAGCTTTCCAACCAAGTTGCTGGTTGCTTTTACAATATTCGCACAAAAAATTTGACTATAGAGCTTTTAAAATTAAGCAAAGCAAACCAAAGTAAGAAAAACCCCGCAAAGTAAGCCTGTGTTCGGCCGAACACATTTAAGTTGGACATTAAAAATAAAATCACAGAACAAAAATATTAACATTGTATATCGTATCTCTGCAATGCGCTGGTGTATTAGATGACTATGTGGGTTGTGCAGTAGAACATGCTCCACAGCTTTGGAATAATCACACTCCGCCAAATACAGTCTACATAATTCGTGCCACGCTTCTTGATCAGACATGAACCTTTCGGAAACAATAAAATCGGAACCATCGGAAAACCATGCTGATGCTTCGCTGGGTCAAGTGGTTTGTGAAATACGGGAGTAGCAAGGCCTCTAGTGTCTTCGCTACCGGGGAAAGGAGTGTTATCGGACGATAAGAATCTCCTATGTTGGCGGGTTTCCCCGGTTTGAGCAGTGGGGCCACTCTCCCCACCTTCCAGATGGCTGGGATGATGAGAGTGGCCATGGACAGGTTAGGTACGCTACCCCCGCAGAACCCAAATTTTTCAGCATCAGCATGCATATTCCGTTCCGTCGGGACCCATGGCTTTGAAGGTTTTCGCCTTCCAGATGGCCACCTGAACTTCACCGCAAGTGAAAGCAAGGGGGGCACAGGTTGTTGGCAGTTTGTGCAGCCTTCTGGTCACTCGACGCTTGACTTTGTCCACCGGAGGATGCAGTATAACCTGCCCGCTAAAATAGCTCGCGCATCGCTCCGGCTAGAACAGCCGCTTCAGCAGGGAAATTTGGGCGTGGGTCGGTGATGCATCCTGCCGGTACGAAGCGGGCTGCAGCAGTGGTGATAGCCCTGCGAAACTTACGTTCACCAAGGTGGACGTCGGTTGGTGTGGGGAGGTCAGCGAAGGTGTTTTCAGTAAATTCCGCGAAGCCTTTCCAATCAGCTTTTGAAAAGTTGATATATGTTCGGTGCTCCGCGGAAGCAAAGTCGGTTGGTTTATCGATCGAGATGACTATAGGCAGGTGGTCTGATGCCAAAGTCAGCATAGGTCGCCATGATATGATGTTTATCAGACCAGCGCTGACTATTGTTAATTGTTATGTCTGGCGAGCTCCAGCAGCTGCCCATAATCCTGGTGGGTGCGTCGTCGTTCATTGTGCAGAATGTCGA
>NW_023475750.1:0-3159 GCF_013731165.1 Rhagoletis pomonella
CATGAAAAAATCAGCTAAATGGCTATGTTTTTTCTTTATTTTTATTTATTTATTTATAATAATATTTATTATTTATTTATAATAATATGTATTTTTTCGCTTAAGAAATTTATTTAGTCAGAACATATGTAAATGAAAAAATGAATTTAACTTAGTAATAGAAAAGAAATTAAAAAAAAATTATTAGAAATTAGCGTTTTTACAACCCTTTTAAAACCAAGGCCTCACTGTGATGCATTTGCATGTCGTAAACATAGTTGTGTGGGTTTTTTATTCAACCGTTTTAAAAAATGAAGGTATCACTGTGACACAATTGCAAATCGGAAATTTGCTTGTGTGCGTTTTTTAAGACACAGCTGCATGTCGTAAACTTACTTGTGTAGTTTTTTTATAGCACCTACTTAAGAAATGAAGGTTGTTTCTACAACCCTTTTTGTGGGTATTTTAAGGCACCTTCTTAAGAAATGCGCGTTTTTTGCAACCATTTTAACAATTAAGGTATCACTGGAATGCACCGCAACCCTTTTAAACAATGAAGGTATCACTGTGACACAATTGCAGATCGTAAAATTGCTTGTGTTGTTTTTTTTTAAGCCACCACAAGACACAGCAGGTAGAATTGAAATTACCATTTCATTCTTATTACCGTCTCGTAGACCATATATAACGCAACAGTTTTTGTGAATGCATTAAGTCGTTGTGAAGAACTCAAAGTGTGAAGTGCTAATATCAGATAAAAAAATATTTCAAAAAAAATAATAAGTGAAGTGACCATTCCAAATCAAAAAGTTTACAATGAATCCACCATCCTCTACACCGCAAGATGAAGCAACTACATCAACAACTATCGAAAACCCAATGAGTCATATACCCAAGCATGATGATACTGTTTTTGGTGTGTCTACTGATTTAACTGATCTTAATTTACCAACCCATCTGGATATCTTGAGATATTATTTTTACTTAAGCGAACGTGCTAAAACAGAACAAAAAAAGTTTTCCCATAAATCATTCACTATTCAAGTACAAGATAAGTTGATTGGAATTTGGGAAAAACTTGGTATGGAAATAATGCTGAAAAAAAGTGTATTTAATAAATTGAATAAATTGCTTGACAAGTATCAAGAGCAAATCAAGAGAAGAAACGACACCCAACAATTTACAGAGTATGTAAAATCTCTGGAAACAATTTTTTACATTGGAACATGTAAATGCGATTTGAAGGCAGCTCCAAGTGCATGCGGCTGGGTTCCCGAACGCCTCGAAGAGTTCATGCACGATCAACATAATCAGAGAAGACTAACAATGGATGCATTTGTGATGGAAACTAAAGAGCAAGGAGCAACGTCTATGTCATCAATGCCAACATACCAAGATCCCGATGATTCAACATATTGTTTTAACTTTGCCTTGGTATGTGACAGATTTGGTGTGCCTGACAGAGTAGCATCAGCATTGGGAACCGCTCTTTTGCAAGATTTTAAAATTAAAGATAAGCATGGGAAACCTCTCATCATGGATAAATC
The DNA here is from genome assembly GCF_013731165.1 of Rhagoletis pomonella. Classification (NCBI taxonomy): domain Eukaryota; kingdom Metazoa; phylum Arthropoda; class Insecta; order Diptera; family Tephritidae; genus Rhagoletis; species Rhagoletis pomonella. The sequence continues at coordinate 1,527 of NW_023475750.1, forward strand.
GAAAGTTCGCAGAGAAAAAGAGAAATGCAGACAAGAAGTGCTTCGCAAACGGTTAGATGATACCAATTTGTTAGCGTTTTCATTCGATGGCAGAAAAGATGATACTTTAACGATAGATAAAATTGATGAGAAGTATCATACTAGGATGGTAAAAGAACCTCATCTTGTTATTTTGAGAGAACCCAATTCTGAATTGATTGGTTACGTAAGACTGGAACATGAAACCGCTGAATACAAAACAACCAAATTAAATGGGTTTTTCAACGATAAAAATATATCACTGGATGCATTAATTGGAATATGCACTGACGGTGAGCTAACAAACACTGGCCCACACGGTGGAATTATACGACGATTCGAATTGCTGTTAAAAAGACCATTGCATTGGTTCGTTTGCCTTCTACACTTCAACGAACCTCCGTTTCGGCATTTGTTTGAAGCTTTGGATAAATCAACCAGCACTGGACCAAGATCGGCAACCGGAAAACTGAGCCGTCAAATCGAAACTTGTGAAACTCTTCCGGTAAGTTATTGCTATCACTCATTTATTATAATTGTCAACCATTTTTAATTATTTTATTATTATATATTTTCAGGTGGTGGACGGCTTCCAGAAAATTGAGTTGCAAAATATGCCCCCTGCTCCAGAAAAAATTGAATTTTCCACCGATTCGAAGTACTTATACGACATGGCCCATGGAATTTCTAGCGGCGTGGTTCCGGTGGATCTGGCTAACATCAAACCAGGGAAAATTGTACATTCTCGGTGGCTCACCAAGGCCGCTAGATTATTGCGATTATATGTGACAACGGAAAATCCAGATGCAAATTTAAGAATTCTGGTTGAATTTATAATTTAATGTTATGTGCCAATGTACTTCAATATCAAGTATTACAGCTCTGTCGTGTACGGCAGTGCATTATTTTTCAAGTTCATTGGTTGGTCACGATTTCTAGAACCTCGTTTACGCAAAATTGTCAATCAAGTAATTAAAGATAATTCATATTATGCGCATTCGGAAAATATCTTGTTATCAATGTTGTTTGATGATAGCAAAGAAAAGCGCGACTGTGCCATCAAGAAAATTCTACGCTATCGAACCGATGTTGACGAGCCAATGGAACTTAGAGTTTATATAAAACCAGATATAAACTTTAATTGCACAAGTTATACGGAAATGATCAATTTGAATGATATAAATATCGTATTTGAACCACCATTCACGCGAAGCATTCCGTACGATACATTGAAAGAATATTTAAATCAAAATGATCCACCGTTTAATGATCCAAAAATTCCATCACACATACAAGGAACGGAACGACATGTTCAATTGCTAGCTAGCGTTTCCAAACGGGTTATACCGGAAAATGTAGAGGCTGTTATGGCGACGACATTAGAGAGCCGTGCGAAATTGCCCAGACTTGAAAGTAAAAAAGACTTCAAACAATAATTTTTTTTAGTTTCTTTTCTATAACTCACTTAAATTAATTTTTTCATTTACATATGTTCTGACTAAATAAATTTCTTAAGAGAAAAAATAGATATTATTATATATAAATAATAAATATTATTATAAATAAACAAATAAAAATAAAGAAAAAACATAGCCATTTAGCTGATTTTTTCATG
>NW_023475751.1:0-3159 GCF_013731165.1 Rhagoletis pomonella
ATAAGTAGTTGGTATTGAAACAAAAGTATCGAGTACATACTTGTATTACTTGTATTGGAACATCCCTAATCGAAGCACAACATCGATATTTTCGATGCATCGTTGTTTTTCCGACATATCTATAAAAATATTCCGGTTGTAGAGGTCATTGTATAGGCTTACAAGTATGGAAAGCGCAATTTTGTTTGTTTACATTTAAAAACAGCTGAGATCACCTGATTTTCAATTCTCTCATTCTCCTCACAGAGTTACATTCAAGTTTCAGAAAAAACTTTAAAATGTAAATTGAGAAATATTTTAGAAAAATGTGTTTTTATTCATTTGAATTCAATAAAAAAGGAATTAAAAATGCGAGCCAAGTCTTGCATTTACAATAATAACGATAAATGTGTATGTTCCAGGCAATGATTCAAAATATTTGTGAAACTTATCGTTTTGCGCTAAAATACAACAATGTGTGTAAAATTCGTTGTCATTGCTTCTATTTTGAATATCATATTCGTGCCTGCCGTTGGAAAAAATAGGTAAATTTGCATTTATTTTCAAGAAAACATATCAGTTAAAATATATTTCTTTCCAGAGCGACATACGGACAAGTAAGATGATAAATTTGTATGATGAATATCGCGGAAAAACTTTTGTATCAAAATTTCTATTCTAATTTGCATTTGAATTATGATATCAACAGGGATGATTTGTGACGTATTTTTTGAAGACAATTTTCTTATAAATCTTGAGATTGTCGATTTATTTTAGAATTAAAAAAGGTAGTTTGTATTAAAAAATATATTTACACTAGCAGTATGTAAATTGCTTTTATTCCGAATTGAAACGATTTTAATGAATATTCATGGTTACCATTAATAGTAGTATGACAGTTAGATCTAAATGAATATTTGACAAGAAAGATAGAATACAAGATTGCGCCGTCCTGGCGGCGATGACATATCTGTACAAAAAGTAATAAAAGTCGAATTGGATGTTGAAAGAAAATGTGAGAACAGCAAATTTTCTTAATAATAAATTTTTCGATAAGGAACGTGTTTTGATTGCGCTAATTTGTAATAGCCTTATTCATAAACAATAAAGTAGCTTAAAAATGGCTTGAAAAATGTTTGTAAACGGCAATTTAAAAAGCTTTTTAAAATTTTTATTTTTTATTAATAAGGCAATAAAAATATGTGATTTACAATAACCTTTAACAAAGGAAATACGAAATAAGGTAATTTTTGCGGAAGTGGGTATTAGTGAATTACAGTGCATTTAAAGTTTCTGAGGTTTCGTTTACCTTTAGATCAGAATTGTCAAAATTGAGAAATTCAAAGTAGCGATACAATAATCATAGAAAAGAAGATTGCGCCCTGTTGTGATGATGAGTAAATTTACCACAATGAGGAAGAATACAACAATTAAGTGAAAAAATTTTATTTTTACAAATTTAGTGAGCAGTAACGCGTTTCAACGACAAATCAGACAAATCGTTAATGAACAACTATTTTTCCTTCCCGTCTGCTTTGGTTTTGGCAAAAAAGTTGATAAGCTCCTGACGGCGATCAATTCATTTCAACCATAAAATATTTTAACTAACTTTTTATTATTTATTAATTCCTTTTTGATATTCAGCAATAACAAGATGGAAAAAAATTATAAACCAAAATTAGTAATATTTTTATGAATGTAGCTATAAAAGTTCACAGAGGAAACGCCGGAAAACAATGTATTGGCAACAACATAAAATTTATGGCAATTTAGATGTCAACAGAATAATAACTACGATAAAAAAGCATGAAAGAAGTGTGCGAGAAACGGTCAACAAATTTCTTACAAAATATTTTGATTTTTGCTGGGTGTAAATGAAAACTCAATGAGTATTAAGGAAAAGAAAAATTTTAAAATAATAAACAGAAAAAGAGATGGGTGCACAAAAATTTTAGTTAAATGTTTTTCCCAAATTCTTAAAATGTAAGCAAATCGATTTTTTTAATGTTACTTTACATCTATTTTCTTTTTTATGAATAAGGTCATAAGCATGTACCGTTTTTATAAATAAATCTTATAGCAATATGCTATATATTTATTTATATACTTTTTGGCTGGCGAAATATGTAATTTTTCAACTTAATAGAAAAGCGTATTTAACCACATTACTTTTTTTTAATATTGAATGGCGCAACACAACAACTCTTTTTGTTGCACGAAACCCTTGAACACGTAGCTGTCATCTATTTCTTCTGTTTCGACATTTCGGTATTTTGCATTTCTTTAATTTTGACGTCATTCGCATTGTCAGATTTTTGAAATTCGTTTTGGTTCGACATTCTGCTATTTCATAATTCTTTCATTCTCATGTCATCCATCTTCCATTTCTTACCTTCCATTGCCGTTCGTATCGTCGAACGTGCCTGTCAAACACTGCCGCCATCATGCTTTTCAGTTTGGCAGGCACGTCCGCTGTTTGGCAGGCACGTCCGCTGTTAGAAAGAGAATAGACAAAAAGGGGCATAGGATTCCATACTTGTAAGTATATACGATGACGGCTAGTAAGTATCCGACCCTTACTTCTCTAGTGGCTGTTTCTAACGCATTTAGCAAGACCGCCAGTATAATGATTCCATATTCTTTAATTTTTTTCGTGTGGCAGGCCCAGGTCGTCAAACCACAACCCCGGCTACACACAAAATTAAACAGAAAATCGATTTTGCAAAACTTTCCAATGCACCATATTGCATTACATATTTCCAAAAATACCAAGTTATAGGTTTTCATTCTGCTAATGCCCATTAATACAATTTATTTCCTTTTGCAATTCCATAAATTCAGGGGTTTCCGAAATCAATGCTTGTTCACAGAAACTACAATGTTGTCGCAAATATTTCGTTATTGAAAGCAATTATTATTCAATATAATAAGTACATATGCACATACATATCTACATAAATACATATACATGCACATTATGTTGAAGCGGCTCTAATTCACGTTGCCACCATATGACTTTCATAACGATTTATCAAAGGCATTTCTTCATTGTGACACCACATCAGGACGAACCATCTATAATATAAGACTGTGCGCGGCATCCTGCCTCCAAAACCAATAACATAATTCGATGGATGTGCTGCCCCAAATCAGTCGTTCCATCACCAATCATTGAGACAG
>NW_023475752.1:163-3159 GCF_013731165.1 Rhagoletis pomonella
ATCCCTAAGCGCGGCCGAAGGCCGCCTACGCAGAAAGAAGTTCTGCGCAAAAATACTTCAGGTCCCCTTTTCCGGCAACACAGAAAGGAGAATTCTACTTAGTAAGGGTTTTAATCCCTAAGCGAGGCTGAAAGCAGCCTACGCAGAGAAAAGTTCTGCGCAAAAATACGTCCGCCCTTCTTTTCCGGCAATACAGAAAGGAGAATTCTACTTAGTAAGGGTTATAATCCCTAAGCGCGGCCGAAGGCCGCCTACGCAGAAAGAAGTGCTGAGCATAAGTACTTCCGGCCCCCTTTTCCGGCAACACAGAAAGGAGAAAGAAGTTCGTTTTCATGTATGCACTATTTCGGTTTTTGTCATATGCATTACTTCGGTTTTGAGTCGAAACTGTGCATGTATGCATTACTTCGGTTTTTTTCATATGCATTATTTCGGTTTTCAAACGATAGTGTGCATGTATGCATTATTTCGGGTTTTTCATATGCATTATTTCGGTTTTTTTTCATATGCATTATTTCGGTTTTCAACCGAAACTGTGCATATATGCATTATTTCGGTTTTTTTCGTATGCATTATTTCGGTTTTTTTCATATGCATTATTTCGTATGCACAGTTTCCATATGCACAGTTTCAGGGTGCCGTGAAGTTCATGTATCTATTTACTGTAGAAACTGCTTTTGTATGTACATATGTCATTGCCAGCAAACTTCATAGAAATATACCTACTACAATTCACCAAGGAAAGGCCAACATAGTTCCATGTAGAAGCTTATAGCTCACACACATAGCACAAAGCTCGGTTTGGTGTTTAATGCATGTCCTCGCCGGCAGAACTGCTTCCACTTTTACGCCAGGTTTGCGTCCATAGGAAACGGAAAAAAAACTCATATAGTACGCTTTCCTTTTGTTTTCACTATTACACTTTGCCACTGCACACTTCATTTTGCTTTTAAATGGTCAATAATTGTTTAAAACCACGCAGAAATGCACAAATATTAAAATTGTTATTTGGTTTTTTCGTATTCTCAAATTTAACAATTGCACTAAGATGACGTCACGCACACAGCTCATTCTGTCAAAATCACAAAGAGCGGATTAGCGGTACCGCGATTGGCGCAATCTCTATTTCTCTCAATCGTGTATACTACCCATATCTTCCTTCTCACTCATGTAACGTTTTCAGTTTTAAAAATTTCACTCTCCATTTTTGCGATACCGCCGCCTAAGAAGTTTCACTTCAAAAATAATGTAAAAAATGTATTTTTTAAAAACATGCATTTATTCAACATGTATAATCAAAGGAATAAAATAAAGTAGTGTAACAAACTATTTTTAAGCAAGAAAATTTAGTTAAAACAGCACTAAACTTAATAAAATAAAATAAGTTAATCTTTGGTTAAAGTTACTAAAAGCCAAATAGTGAAAGGAGTTACTCAAATTCTAATGAAAATTACTCACAATTTGTACTGTTTAACTTTGTTTTTAAAAAAGTTTGTCGCGCGAATAGCCAACCGGCATTTATATGTCTGCATACATACATATACCTAACCAATTATGCATGTACCCTGAATTCGCCGAAAAGCTTTTTTTTAAAACGAAGTAAATTAGTACAAATTATTAGTAATTTTCATTAGAGTTTGAGTAACTCCTTTCACTATTTGGCTTTTAGTATTTAACTTTAACGAAAGATTATCTTATTTTATTTTCTCATTTTTGTTGTTGGTATTTCCGACAGGGTAGGAGTGTGATGTAATGTGGAACGATTTTCCGTCATCCCTTGTCAAATTTGGTTTGGAGACAAACCGGTTTCGGCGTTGTGCCATCTTCAGTGTCATTTTTCGTTCTTTATTTTATTAACTTTATTTATTTTATTAACTTTAGTGCTGTTTTAACAAACATTTTCATGCTAAAAAATCTTTTGTGACACAATTTTATTTTATTCTTTTGATTATACATGTTAAATAAAAGCTTGTTTTTAAAATATACATTTTTGGCATTACAGTGAACTCGCGATAATGTTAACATCCTAACATATGAACATCCCAAAATATGAACACTTTTTCGCTACCATTGACTACTCTAAAATATGAACTTGGGGCAAAAGCTCTAAAATATGAATATTGTTGTTTTGAAAAATTTCGACCGAAAATCAAGCGCTTGATAATTTGGTGAATCCCCTAGTTATTTGCCAACCTTTTACAAAACTTAAGACCTGCGGTTTGTGTTTTTAGAAGCCTTGACTCTAAAAAGTTTTTTTTATTAAATGTCACTGTTGGTTGAATTCACTGGTTTCAATGGTAGAGAGTGGAATGAGGATGCTATTGAATGTAACGACAATAAAATACAAGAAAAATTCGACGAAGATGACTGCACTGTGGAGTCACAGAAGGCGATTACGGCAAAGGAAGTTATTGATATTTATATTTATTTAATAATGTTTTGGAATGGGCTGAAAGTGAGATTTGGCGAAAAGTGAGAGAAAGTGAGAAGTTGACCAAAAGGACTTAAATGTATTGAAGAAGCTAAGGGAATGGCTATTTTTAAGATGATTGAATAAAAGAAACCGGAAAATTTTAGTATGCAGACGGCGAATTCTCGAAAAAGTGGGGATCAGTGGGGTAGAATAGGACTCCCTGATTTCAAAAATACCCCCCTTTTTTCTAGCAACCCTATAGTTTTTATATAATTTGTTGTTAAAGTTTTCGTATAAACCAGACATGGGCACTTTTTTGCCCGCGCAGTAGCGAAAGTGCGAGCGCGGGCTGGAGAAAGGGAAAAAACAGTTTACGGGAGGAAGGGTATGAGAAGTTGCGAAAAAATTATTTATATCCCACCGACATCATGTTCATCGCAGTACGGCTGCGGTAATACTGACTTTGTGTACCAAACAAAGAGCATACATTTTCCTCATATACACAATAAGCCATCGGAGCGAAGTCCGAACGATGGCTTATTGTGTATATGAGGAAAATGTATGCTCTTTGTTTGGTACACAA
>NW_023475753.1:0-3159 GCF_013731165.1 Rhagoletis pomonella
AAAACATTTGAAATGAACAAATACTTAAGTGAATTTAAAAAAAAAAAAGGATGTTCGCTTTTATTGCTTCTCGGCTGTCTACAGACCAAAGCACACCTTGTAAGAACATCCAGTGTGCAACGTGAATGTGAAAGAATAAATCGATTGAAATCATTACATTCTATTATCGAATTCGTTTTCTACGATTTTCGGGCATGTTGTCTCTACATGCATACATTCATGTAGATAACTTGAAATTAGAAAGGTTGTTTTGTGCTCGCGACAAATTGGTAGCTTTTGCCTCTACTTTTCTTCTGCTACTAATTGCTAAAATGAGAAATGACTGAATGAAAGAAATTCAAACAGAGCAGATAAAACTTAAGAAGCATTGAATTGAATTAAAGAAATACACAAACTGCATTAAAATAACCAAGATAAATACGTATATGTATGAAACGTGACAAAGCTCAAAATAGAAACTAGCTGTCACGAGGCGATGGCTAATTAAACGAGTGTTAGCCTAGTAACGGAAAGTGAAACTAAAGTTACATATGTATCTATTTTGTCTCATAACCAATATACATACATAAGTATGTGCGTACATACATACATACATCTGCTTTTGCTTAAGGTTATATTTTTCGTATTTTTTCTATCTACACCTTTTGTAACAGTATTTCGTAATGTATTTCAGAAAAAGCCAAATGAAATTCAGAAAAACACAATTGTATTTCTGAAAGTTCAAATTATTCTCAGGAAAACGCAAATTTATTTCAGAAAAGGGCAAATGTATTTCAGAGAAGCTTGGATAGCGACGCTCCAGTAAGCAGATCTTTCAACTCGGTACCCATACTAGATGGATAATGACAGAAACACGTTTGTACGAATAGAATGGAAGCACACGTTTCGGAAGGACCTATTTGCACTCTGGGTAAAAGACTGGCCCAGAGACACAAAGGAGAGCGGAAATTGGCGAAATTTTTTGTCCTGGCCCAAACCTTTACTTTTGGAAACATCTACTTTAGTAACTCAGGTCCATGTAAATTTCACTATGAAAATCATTCGTGATTTCATTACATACGAATGCAAAGAAATAAAAAAAAATCACCTGTAAATAATGTGCTATCTAATAGGTAGCACTACCCCAGTAGATAATTTCAGGAGTTAAGAGCCCTTCCGGAAGCCCTTGTTGAGAGTCAAGAGGCCTTCCACTCTGCATTCCTTTCTCCTTTGTTTTTTCTATGGAGTGGCACAAAATGAAGGGCTTTTTCTTTCGCTATCCATGGAAGGCCTTTAAGAAGGGCTTTTATAGGACATACTTCAGAAGGCCTTTTGGAGGAGTTCCTTTAAATAATATAAATTTATGCATTCGCATAAATTGTAAATGGATAAGCCCTTCTAGAAGACATGCAATCCTTCTTGAGTAGGCCTCTTAGAATGGCTTTACTTAAGAAGGCCTACCTAAATTATCTTCTGGGACGTGTTAGGCCTGGGCGCTTAGGCCATGGGTGTTAAAAGTACGTTAACAAAGTAATCATCTTAAGCATTCCCCAATTTTGACTTTAAAATATGTCAAATTTGAACAATTGCGCACAAAGTTCAAATGAAGAAAACAAAAAAAAAATGCTTACATTCGGCGAAGGTCAACAAACCAACAAACATTGTCGAATTATGCTCATCCAACTCAGTGATACGAATTTGTATTAAATTGACTGCGAATGCGGTTAGGACGACATTCACATTGAAAGGTGATGCCATCAATTGACTTTAAATGACTTTCGGCAGTAAGCCATCTCTGCAGACGACTTAGAGAGTGTCGCCTAATCAGTCAGTCAGGCCGAAATCTTAAATTGCTTGGAAACAATAAAGTTTATCAAGTGTAAAAATGTAAGGAGACCATTTCATTAGCCGGCGATTTTGGGGTTTTCTAGTGTATTGAATCTGTGGGTTGACATAAACGCATACACACATGCCACACAATTCTCAAAAGCTCTTATCGACTCGGTGCGAGTTAAAGAAATGAATGAAAGCTGCACTAGAAAAGCCATCATTAAAAGGAGATGTTAAAGAAAATTTGTTTGTAAGTGTCAAGTGCTGTTACGAATGGTATTGTCAATTACGCTGCGCAGTAACAAAGATGTTTGTTAACTAATTCACTTCCGTGATATCTTTGAATTTCTATAAAGGGGTCAAAGAAATGCTTAAATAGCTTAACTATGTAAAATAATTTACTTGGAATGTATTCAACTGTCTTGGCGGAAGTTTAAACACAAGCATTTCCATTATATGCTTTAAAAGCTTTTGAGCGCGAAGCAGTATCGGTTGAGAATGTAGGAATGGAATAAGGAAGTAAAAGATGGCTCTTGGGATAGCGAAAATTTAAAGCTGCGTAGTAAAAACCTGACGTAAAATATGGGTAACCATTTTTGGGGATTTTAAAACTTGTAATAAATTATTCATTTAAAACTGGGTATATGGGATTGTTGTGGAAAATGTGAACCCCTTTAAGTAAAAAGTAGGCTTTGACTACTAAATTTTAAGAGTGGATAGGTATATGGGTTAATTTATTGTTTAAATTACCCATTTATCATGTGGTTACCAAAAAAATATGCCCAGTTTTTAACGTTCGAAAAAATAATGACCACTTTTTAAAATACCAAAAATCTATTTGCAGTTTATAACCAAAAAAAACTTGTCAAAATTGTGTTTAGTTTTCTTGTTACCAAAAATTTATGTAGAATTTTTAATTTACCCAAAAATGTATGGCCAAATAACCCAAATTGAAATCTTTAAATAATTTAAAAATGATGATCAGCTGTTTATATAAAAAAAACTGTGGCCAGCCTTTGTATGGAAAAAAATTCTTCCCACTTTTCAGCTTAAGAAAGTTTAATAATAAGCAAAAACAGGTTGAAATTAATGCCGCTTTAAAAAAAAAATTGTTGTTTATAGATTATGACCAGCTTTTGAATAAAAGAAATTTTATCTTGTTTTGCTTTCAAGTGTTCAATTGAGATCACATTTGGTAAAAGTTCTTTAAAATTTCATGGTAAACCTGTACCTTTTTATTAGTATTGGTATTGGCATTAGTATCGGTATTGGTATTGGTGTTGGTATTGGTATTGGTATTGGAATTGATATTGGTATTGGTATTGGTATTGGTATTGGTATTGGTATTGG
>NW_023475754.1:0-3159 GCF_013731165.1 Rhagoletis pomonella
TAGTTAAACGGTTTGTCTTGTTAGCAATAACAGCTGCCCCTAAATACTAATGTGCACTTGCATATGTTTGTATGCATGTAGCCTGCAGGGAAACCAACTAGTACGGCAACGGTGCGGTTTTGTTGAATTTAAAACCAATACTTGTTTGCGTTATTTCTCTTTTCAAAAAATGATACTGTTAAATTTAAGGCAGAGGTATTCTAAAGAACAGCATTTATGTACTTCCTATATATTTTTCCGCTGTTGAAAATTCGAGCTTTTATTTTCGAAGCGGGACCGCAGTATTATGCACTTTTTTGCCGTGACTATAGGAGATATTTCCATTAAAGTTTTACCAAAGATTTGTACTTTACTTGATTCTACACCTCAGAACCGTTAGCCAAAGCAGAGCCTTAGCGCAACGGTACAGGCGAGATATTCGTGAATGGCAAATATTTCTGGCTGCGCTTGTTTTGGTGCAGCGCCATTTCACAGAAAATATGTTGCGAATCGCGTAATGGGTAGCAAATTGATGCAAGATTGTCAAAGTCAGACTAATTATGAACTATGTTTCAATAATTGATAATTTCTTGCTGGGAACATAAATATGTACATATGTTAATTGCATCATTCAGCACTATGCAATAGTCGCAATGATAATCAACACTCACTGTCAAAGCGAAATTCGAAATAAGCGAATCAGTAATAATACGGGCAATTTTTCGAAAATCGTTTAAACACTTTGCGAAGAACAAAAAATGGAGTAGGCAGTGAAGAAAGTTATGGTAAAACACAATACTAAGTGTTTTCTATCACCTTTTTTACTGTTTATTGCACACAAAATGAAGACAGCAGTTCATTGCCTGAGAATTAATGAATATACATATATGTTTCACAGCCTATTTTATGCTTGTGGTCAGATGATTAAGTTAATTGACATTTTGACCATATCTCTACATATCTCTGGAAGTGTTAGTTGTAGAGTACTGGAACTTGGCATTGAGGTATATGAAAGCAATCGCAAACTCATGGAGATAAATTTGGATTATTGCAAAAAATTTGGATTATTGCAAATTGCAAAGAGGTGCACGCCTCTCATACATACCGAATTTTTCATACTGCATATCTCTTAAAGTATTCGTGAGTACTGGCACTTGGTATGGAGATATCGTCGCTACCATGTCAACCTATCGAATGTGAAATTGGGTACTTTTCAGGAGAGCAAAAAAACTATTGTAAAAAATGTTGTATTCATTAGAAAAAGGTGGGCAGTATCCTCTGCTTCTAAGAAGACTCGAAATTTAACGATTTGTCAACTTGCGTATCATTCTAAACACATGCGCAAGGTATCGTTATTGGAAAAGCATTTTTGCATATTCGATAGTTTGACATGGTAGCGAGAATACATGAAATCAATCGCATAGTCATGCAGAACCATTGGCACCATTGGAAAAAGGGGCATGACACCTGGAAAAATTCATAGAAGAGAAATGGAACTTGGTATGTAGATAAATGAAATCAATCGCATACCCATGGAAAAAAATGTGGGTTATTGGAAAAGAGAGCGTGGCACCTCCCATAACAACCGAATTTTTCATAGTGCATATCGCTGGAAGTGTTCATGACAGAGTACTCGAGCATGGTCTGGATTAGAGTCCAGCGCAATTGTATTTGCCGCATTTCATTCAATAAGTACTCCTTGCATTGTACTCTACTCCCAACACATTGTTACTTTTTTTCCGCATACATACACTACTTGGCGTTGAGAGAGTAAATACTTGACGTACTTGCTATTACTCCACCAAAGTACGTACTCTACTTTCCCTCATCGCGTACGAGAGATATTTGCTGCTGCCAAAAGGGAGTAGCAAATCTACTCTCTGTATACTTGTAGTACGGTAAGTACTTGCGTATTAAATTTCAATTCTGGTTGTTAGCCTACTAGTTGATATCGTTTGCAGCGCTGGTCAGTGAAATTGAAAGAGTAAAAATAGAATATGGAAATCGACGATGTAAGGAAATGTTTACGGCCTTATTTATAAAAAATAACGTAGATTTAGACAGTTGTTTAATGTGACATTTTCATAAAACTTTTGTATTCAAGCAGCTTTTTAAATCTATGTATGTATGTACTTAATTTTTTATGAAAGTATTATTTCTCGTCTCTAATTTTCTATAAAACTATTTGCAGTCATTAACCAACAAATAAGTTGTCAAAAACAATAACTTAAGCAATGCTGCTATACGAAATAAAATTATTAGTGGCAAATCAAAATTTTGAAAAGTGCCGATTTTCACATTCGATAGTTGGACATGGTAGCGACGAGATGTACGAGCATTTTTTTCTTAAGAGCTGCATACTGATTTAAGAAATTTTTTATAGAAGAAAATTTTTTTTCCTTTTATTGTGCGTAATTTTATATGAATTTTTAGTTTTTCTTGAGAGCCTTTACAAATAAAAAAAATTTCGGAATATGTACATACATACGCAGCCATATAACTTGATTTCAAGAGAAACGAATTTACATTTGGCATGTTCAGAAGGCGAAACAGCTCAGTAACTGGTGCGATTGCACCTTCTGAACGCGTTGTTGCGTACTTCTGATCAACTGAATAGTTGCGTGTTAGATGATCGTAATATTTTTCTGATCATTTGAACCAACATGTTGGTGTGTACCTTTGAGAGTTGAATTTGACAGCTAATGTATGAAGTCGTTCAAAAGACGCATAACGATCACTGATTTTTGTTTAGCAACGGTTGCGCTCACCTGCTGCGCCTTCTGAACCTACCTATTGATAACTTTTTTTTTTTTGATAACACTGCGACAGCTCAAATTGGTATTGAGTAAACCCAAATGCAAGATAGAGTTTTTGAATTTCATTGAGTTTTTTTAATAAATACTGAAATTAGAGGTGTATGAATGGCGAAAGAAAAACTTCATCCGATTTTTTTTAAATCGAAACTACATTTTAACATATGTACATATGTCCATGTATACATAAATATATTTAATATGAACCCATGGTTTCAATTCTACGCATATCGTCAGGGTTTTCCTCACAACTTGGTTTTGCTGCAGTGAAGCGACAGAAAAAGTGACGAGAAAAAATATATGCGGACACTTACATATATATGTATCTATGCACATACGTATCTATGCACATACGTATCTATGCACA
>NW_023475755.1:0-3159 GCF_013731165.1 Rhagoletis pomonella
GTTCATCCAACTTGACGTTTCTCTTTGTGGAACATTCTACGTCATTCCTCGAACATTCTGCCTATTTCTCGTTGTTCGCTTTGTGTTGCCGCAGTATTCGCCACACTGCCCTCCACCTAAGTCTGATCGTCCCGATCAGACACACTTGCCGCTCCAACCGCTGCAAGTCTTTCCAAGTGGACCACTTTCATCTTGGTCCTCGGTCTCCCCATTGTCTGGATTCGATGCACTGCGTCCTTCAGCCGCTTGTCAATCTTCGAATCTTTCCGGTCACGTCTTTGCTTAAAGGTGAAGCTTTTCTTCTTCTGTGACATGTACAACCGCAATGCGTTACTGGACATTGCTTCCGGCTTATCTCCGGGAGTGCACCATCTCACATGATCGTGCTTCTGCCGGCCACTGGTGGTGACCAGACCATGTCTCTTCTCGTGGGCACCCTTTTCGCCAGATCTATGCCGCATCCTCTGTCCATGACACCGAGGCTCCTGCCTTCGTGCTGCACTGCCTTTAGCACATCTTGCTAAATCCGGTTCCTCACGCTGAAACTTTCCCAGTGTTTCCGCATCTCGCTCTTCCGCCGATGCTAACTTCATTGACCGGACATGGATAATCTCACCCTTGGCATCCGGCTTAACTGCTCGCTTTTGCCGACCACCTTTTTCAGGACACTTCAAAGCGCGCCTACTGCTACCACAGCCGCTTCCATTTCCGGCCACCGGCGTATCACCATTGCAACGTGGTTCAGTGGCTTTCCTCCTGCCGGAAACACTGCCTGGCTCGCCATGACCACTTCCTCGTTGCGACCTCTTCTTCACTGAGCTAGCGGAACCGTCACGCTTTTCCTGTTTCAGTGAACCGCTTCCTTCTCCTGATAAAACCACTCCGGCTCCATCACTGCCAACCTCCGCCCAACTAACCGCTTCCGTTTCTGTTGGAATCTTCGACACTTCCTCTAAGACTAACCGTCTGCTGCAGCACTGGCTGTCGTAACCAACCCTAAGTGGCACTTTCCTGTGACGATCTGTCAGGATCATTCTCTGGAGGTCAATCTTCATGCCTTGGCCAAGTAAGAAATCCACGCCGATGATGACTTCATCCACAATGTCTGCCACTATAAACTTAGTGTACGAGGCCCAATCGTCGATTATTACCTCGCATGGTACTTCTCCTAATACTTGGGTGCATTCACCAATTGCAGTCTGCAGCTTTGCTCCAGGTAGTGGCTTCACATAAAAAGTGGCCAAATCCGGTCGAATAATGGAATGTGTCGCTCCAGTATCCACTGTCAGTACTCTCTCCTGCCCATTCACACATCCAACAATAGTGAGGTTGCTCGCATTCCGGCCAATTTGTGAGAGGGAGATTATGGGCCCTTCAACTTCTGGAGCCAGCACGCGGCCCTTCCTGCTGGCTCGTTTCAGTTTAACGACTGATTGGAGTTGGCTTCGTCTCCTTCAGCCCTGCGTTTGCGTCCTGCTGAATTGTTGAGCGCACTGGAACTTGCGCTGCAATCGCGGGCGAAGTGGCCTGGCTTTCCACATTTAAAACATTTGCCAGAGCCATGCTTTTTCTCGCCCAGCAGTTGGATAATCTTCTTCAGCATTTCATTTGTCTCGTCCGGTGTTTCCACTTCCACGCGATGTGCTTTGTAGGCTGGTCTACTTAGGAGCGCCGCCGTTTCACGCGTCTGAGCATACGAGACAGTTTCAGCAAATGTTGGCTTGGGATTCGCGTACGTCTCTCGCTTGGTATACACGTCCCGCATTCCGTTGATGAACCTCTGGATTTTTACTTTTTCGAGGTGCTCGCCAGATGCATCTCCAATTGCCAAATGAGCCAACCTTTCGATCTCGGAGGCGAATTCCTGTAAAGTCTCGTTGGATTTCTGGCAGCGATTTTCCAGCTCCATCTGGTAAATCTGTCTCCTGTGCTCGCTACCATAACGTCTTTCCACTGCACACATTAACGCATCGTAACTGTTCCTTTCACAATCAGGAATAGTCTGCAAGATTTCCGCTGCAGGTCCTTTTAATGCAACGAATAGTGCAGCGGATTTATCCTCCATGCTCCAATGATTTGCTGCAGCCGTTTTTTCGAACTGGAGCTTAAAGACCTGGAAAGGAATAGTGCCGTCAAAGGATGGGGTTTTTACCTTGGGTGCGCTCGTCGAAGTAGCCTGACGATTCAACTGCAAGTCTCGGAGTCGACCTTCTAACTCGCCCATCTTAGCCTCGACTTTGTCCTGTCTCTCTTCGATTTTTTCCTGTATTTGTACAATCTTTGCATCCTGTGCTTCCAGTTGGGATGACATCTGTGCTGATACCGCTGCTAATATACGTGTCTCCAGCGCTTGTATCTGCGATGAAACATCTGACGATTGTGTTTGCATCTGAGTTGACAGCTGTGATGACATCTCTGACATGCGTGTATCCTGTGCTTGCATCATCTGTGACATGGCAGCCAATAACGTGTTCATGTCCATAACTGTTGATGACAAAGGAGCCTTTTGCTGTTCTTCAACCTTCCCGGATGTCTGCTGCACATCCTTCGACGAACATGCAGCCTCATCCTTCTGTTCGTCCTTTGCGGATGTATCGTCGGGTTTACCTTGGAAGTCGTATTTGTCCACGTCGATGCCTTCAGCTTCCATAGCCTCTCGCAACCGGGATAACAATTCCACTTTTCTTCCGGAGGTGGCCAAATTACGCTTTTCCAACTCCTGTTTCAGCTCCTCAATCTTTAAGTCCTGAATTTTCGCCATTTTCAGTAGTTTATCCTTCGGGATTTATTTAACAATCCCACTTCTGACACCAATTGTTACGATTATCCTCGAAACCTTGAGGGATTACCCAAATATACTCGGGCTCGTATCGCTGGATTGTTAAATAAATGCTAACGATGACCGAATTGTAGTACAATTAACTTTATTGTACAACAAACAATTTTACAATACTTGCTAATACAGTAAAAATACTACAATACTTGTTAAGGCAATTACAACGCTTTACTGAACTTGTTACACACAATTAAACTTATAGCTTGCTTATTCGCAATTCGCTTCTCTGCTCACTTTACTTGTAGCTTGCTGACTTGCAACTTCGTAACTAACTCAACTCCGCTGTGTCGTGGCTCTTATATACCTGCGCTCACACTTATGGC
>NW_023475756.1:0-3159 GCF_013731165.1 Rhagoletis pomonella
TTTGGTACAAAGTTTGAAATTATGACTTAGGTATACATTTATATGTTTATTTTATAGAATGAACTTAATGTCGCAACCGTATTTATTTTTCCGAAACTACAGTCAGCGTCATAAAATGCCACTCACTGATTTATTTTGCAATATTCACAATAATTTTCATGACACACATCTTTGGTAACTTTTATTCAAACTATAATTCAATATTAAATGGAAGCGTGTATGCACTTACTATACTGCAGTTTCAAATTTTGTACAGAGTTCACAAAAAAATTCAAAATTTTGCAAAATTTTCATCGAAACTTCAATCAGACTTCGTAGAACAATTCATGGTACGCAATTTTGCAGCCTATTCAATTGTATACCACAGTCCCTAGATTTTTTTTATACTGAAAAAATTGCGAAAGAGCGCCAGTAAAAATTTGTTCACAAACTACGATTAAAAAATTGGAAATTTTGATGAAAGTTTTTAAAATTTGAGAATTCGTTTGTGAAATCTGCACAAAATTTTGATAGATTACGAATGAACTATATGTAGTTTTATTAAAAATTACTGAAAAATATTTGCCATGAAAACAATTCATTCATTGTCAAGATACACTACATAGGACCAATGTGCTAGCAAAAATGACTAAATGCAGTCTAATATTCGGGACAGATATGTGTGAATACAACTGCTACGGAACTGTGACGTGACTGATGTGTGGGGATAGACCTTTACCCGCGTTATGCCCGCTCGCAGCGCGGCTCTGTAATTCGACTACTTCTTTGGAGACTGTAATTAATAAGCGGGAAATGTGGTTCCACTGCCTGCTAACGTATGTCGGTTTGTTGAAGAGCGATCTTAGGAGCTGGTATGATAGTTAAATGAATAATAAATTGGCCGTAGCTTGTGATTGCAGCTTTTCGAGGTTGAGCTTTCCTTGCCTAGCTGGATGAACATTTTTTGCTGCACAGAGGCGGTTGCCTATCTTTGCTGCAGCAAGAGAGTTTTCCGACATTGTTTATATCGTAGACGGGACAGCTCTCTTAGATGCGCTGCAATCGCTCCTAGAAATGGTATTTCATCACCTCGAACTATTCTTGGGTCGAGGTGTGGGCGTAAATGAGGGAGATTGTGAAGTCATACCCGATTTTGAACGCCTTTTCTTCCAGTTGTAGTAGACATCGCAGTAAAAGACTATTATGGATAACACGAGACCATATAAATCAAATCGACCAATATGTTTTACTTCTGTCAGGCTGTCAACAGCCTCAATCACCTGGATACGAGTAGCCACGTCAACCTACCTACATACCTACCTTGAAATGCTTTCCCGTCATTACAAAACTCTTGCTAAAATTTTTTTGTATTCTCATTTCAATCGGATTTAGCGAAGCTACATATAAAATTATCTTTACATTCACATTCGTAGCTGGATTTACATACCCATATACATTTATCACATCCAGTGACACAGCTCTCGTTTATTAAAATCAAAACCACGACAGGCATCCACTACGACCCTGGATAGATAAAATATCCAACACCACTGTTTTAATTTAACGAATTCTATTCCTTGGAGAACTATTGAACTCTAAACGTGCAATTTAAGTGTATATATATACATACATAAGTGCTTGTATTTATGACAGATGTGTCTTTCGTTATAACTTGTCCATTTTTCAACTTGAACAGAAATTTATTCTGAAGTTTGCTCATTGTTCACTTATAACTACAAAACATTAAATGCCAAGTGTTTCTCTCCTGCAACAATTTAATAGCCAAAGTTAGTCCAACTATTTATAACATTACCAAAATACTCCTTAATTTAGCTGTGACTACCATTAATCAATATTAGTTTATATCTACATAAGCATGGATGTATTCTACACCGCTACTATGTACTACTACTACGACACACATTACGACCAGCATACGAAATTCCTCTCTGTGAGCTGCTCAAATAACCTGCATTCGCTTGTTGTATTCCCTCTAAACTTTGTAGTGCAGTCTAGTTTTATACTCGTGGTTTATTTTCGACATTAAAACGAGACAACAACACTATGTTTTTATGAATGAATAATCTTTATAGTAAAAAAAGCAACAAAATCTTTCAAATGAAAGCTTTACGAACACTTAAGTATATACTAGTATGTATAAGGAGTATATAGTGAGTTAGACTGCAATTCTAGCTGGCGTGGAATTCTTATAGTTGGAACGGTACTAGTCCGCGTTCAAATTCTAACACGAAAATGCGTTTAATTTTTTTTTGGGGCTTTTCAGAATTTTACTTTAATGAAAATCTATTTAGTCTAGTGCTCGCTAAGAAAATAAAGCAAGTCAATATAGAAATTTTCTCCAAATTGATATTTGATATCATTAGAAATATTAATTGCATTGAAGTTATCTTTAAAGCAGTAATGGCTCTGTTATGAAAGACTTAGGACTTGACTTAGCTTACATAGAAACTTAGAAACGTTTACTTTCTTTCTTTGTTTTGATCCTCAGCATTTCTAATTGTACACTGAAAACTCCAACATCAAAATTCAAAAAAAGTAAGAAGACTTCGTTCTTTACAAAGTTCCTTTACCCATGCCGAAGCCATCTCAACATTAATATGGAGCTATAAACTCAACAAGAGATATCAGGCGCTAATCATCCATATTCGTTTTACATATTACATATTTAAATAAATGCGTACATATTAGGAGTGCTAGTCCTGGGATTCTTGGATTTGTAATTTGTGGGATTTGTAATTTGCGCTAATGGCAATAATAGAAACTCCTTTCTTTGACTAGTATTGGCTATATTGCTTTTTTATTTAATAATTAATATTTTTTTATAAATGTGTGGCTCATTATACATACTAGTATCGCCCAGTTGTCGAAATTCGACATCTTTTTTCATACAATTTTGAATTTTACCTGCCACCAATACTAACTCTGATTACGAATCCGTAAGTGTAAAGTTCTCAACTGGTCCATATTTTGAGAAAAACGAGGTCAAATTGCAAAAATCGCGTTCTTTGCAATATCTGAGAAGCTCTAGCAAAGAATGAAAACGTGGAAAAACTTTTTACTTAGGCTTAAATCAAAACTAGAGCTCTCGACTATTGCCCCCGAAAATACCATATCTGCACCTTATGGTAACTTACAGGCCTATTCTGCTTGTAACCGAAC
>NW_023475757.1:0-3159 GCF_013731165.1 Rhagoletis pomonella
TAGAGCCCGCACCCGTCTAATTGCGGACAGCCAATTTCTATTTTGTCTGCAGCGAACTTAATTTATTTTGATGTATGCATGTATGTATAACCAGAGAACTTAGATAGATAGAGAAGGTGCAAACTGAAAGTGGAAACTATTCGCGGACGAAAAATTAACAGCGTTAGAAAAGTTCAAGTCGGAATGTAAAAATTCTGTTGAATTTAATGTTGATAACATAATACAATGTTGAGCAACATGAAATGTGATGTTCTTTGTGAGCAAATAAACGAAAATATGGGTAAATCTTCACATAATTTTCATTAATTTGTAATTTTTGTTAAATTGTTTATCTTGTTCTCCTTTTATGAAGATGCAAATACAATTTAAAATAATGATAGTTTGGCATAAAGTTTACACACATATGTACATGCATACATATACTGGCAATCAAAAGTGAGTGCATGGTGTTTTTTGCTTAATATTTGCAATGCTTTTCAATTAAATTTTTTTTATTATCTTTTTATAAAAATGTGGTTCATGCTTTGATTAAAACTACATAAGTCAAACTTTCAAACTTTACACAGAACATAGAAAAATTCAACGAATTCTCGTCTAAATTTTGACCTGTTTAATCTGAGTTTTTAGAAAAATTTTGAGTACGCAGATAGATTGGTTTTTTAATTCTAGTGGAACCAGATCAAGTTTTAAGCGGCTAAAAAATCGGGTTGATTTTTAATGATTTTTTATTGCTGACGGCTTTTTGCACTTTTTACCGAATAAAAGGGAATTTCTTGAAGAATAAAATGCGCATGACCGTTTGCAAACAAATAAAAAAAAATAATCGCTATTTTTTACAATTTGCACTTGCTATATGCATAAAACCGCAATTCCCGTCGAAAATAACATAAAAGTTTAACTTAAAAACATTGCAAATTGCCAGTGTACATACATATTTGTGTTTAAAATTAACTACTTATGAAATAATTTTTGTGGCACGAACATATACATACTTGCCCTTTCTAAAAATGGGAATAAAAATTGGATTCGCATAAAATTTTAATTCCAATAACTAATATTTTAGTGAAAATATTTACAATAGAGCTTTCAGTAACTTTTGGCAAATTTGAGCGATTATGTGAAATTATACATGCGTTTGTACCTACATATCCATTTATATTATTTTAAATAAAGCTAATAGTAAAATTTAAAATCGAATATGGATATGACAATTAAAAAAAAAAAATAAAATGTATTACTTGGTCCGTCCGGGTTTTGAACCAAGACAAACGGCGAGACGCCAAAAAGTTGCATCGCCTCTAGCGTACACGCCGCGGCACATTACTGAAACGGCAATCTCTAAATCACTACATATATGAAATTTATCATTCGTCCAAGAAGACAAACGCATAAATATGTGTGCATTTATAAATGTAAATATGTGCATAAATATGTACGATTGTACTGCTTTCGTCTTCCCCTCGCCATCTACCAACCACAGACAAATTATTAAATTTCTGCGAATTGCCACGACGCCATCAAAATTAACACTTGGTTGACGAAATATTTAGGTTTTCGCATAAGTTTACATTTAATAAAGCCATACTCGTACATTTTATATGGAGAAGAATATTAATTAATTTAAAATGCTGCATGTAACCATGTTCTCGACGATACATGTAACTTTCATCAAGATTAACCATAAAAATTGTGCTTCATTAACAGTTGGAACCAGCTGAAACCAAAAAAACTATGTCCGCTAAAAAGTGTTAAAAACCAACTGGAATTGACATTTTTTACACGCATACATGCATACATTCATATACACATGTACAGTGGAGTAGCACTAGCTTGGACATTGCATTGCTTGTACTTTGATGTGTTTGAATCTTTTATGGTACTGAAGATTTGCTTACGGATGAAAAATATTAAAAATCGTCCGTGCATATATGTAAATATACTTTTATAAACGCTTTGAAGTATAGAAATTTTTAATATTAAAAAATAAATAAAATAATTTTTTTGTATATATGTAAATGGTGTTCAAGGCACATTGACCCACCTGTACAAAAATCGTGGCGCGTCATGGACAAAAATTTTACAATTTCGGACCGAAAAATGTGAAAACGAGCTAAGTTGCCACGTTACATCTGTGAACTTCCGATAAAACCACATATGTTTGTGATTTTTAGAAGTTTTGATTTTATTAAAAAAAGTTAATGTATTTTCCTGCAGAAAACGTACACTTTTATTTAATGTTTATTAAAATGACACTTTAAAATACTAGTTAATGATTGAAATATTGGTATGGAACAGAGAAATAGAGTGTTTTGTCAAAAATTACCAAAAATTGCCAAGATTCGAGATAACTTATTTTACTGGTTATAGAGAAATAATTGCCACTTTTCACTTGGCTGGCCGAGATTTCTTCATTTTAAGATTTTAGAATTTTTGTGTCGGATTGACAAAGTTGCGCTTGAAGGTGATGAATTTGCGGGGAGATGTGCTGCGGTTGTTTTTATGAATGAATTTACTTGGCCTTGAGAAATATGCGCATGCGTTTAGAAATGAAATAGTTATTGTTGTATTTGAATATGCGCGTAATTATGCATGTGTGTATGTATGCTGCCGTGAGTTGTACATATATTTACATATATGTACATTTGCATATATGTGCGTAGTACTTAGACAGCAATATGCACGTATGTATGGATGTACTTATATATGCATGCAAAAACGTTGTCAATTAATGGAGCATGTAGTACATATAGATACATATACATATGTATGCGTGGGAAATGCATTTTCATTTGACTCCAAAACTATTGGGGCATATTAGTAGACGAAATAAAGTCGACTCTTAAGTTAAAGTTTGTCAGCCCCAAATAAGAAGAAAGTTAGTATGTACTTACATATATGTAATATTATGTGCAGGTGCAAGAACGTTATCAATAAATGATTTTGAAGTATGTGTATGGGGTACATATGTACACATGTATGTAAGTACATATGTACATGCATACATTCAGATGCGATCAACTAATTAGCAACGAAATTCAATATGATATTGTTGCAAATTATGTTTATTTATTTTTAATGATTTTCATTTAAAATATAATTCAATCTGTAACAAAAACCACAATAATAAAAGTTTAAAAGTTTGCACAAATTGCAAAAAAA
>NW_023475758.1:0-3158 GCF_013731165.1 Rhagoletis pomonella
CTTCAACCAATTTCAAATCAGCTTCCGAGTACAATTTGTGCAGCTTTTGTAGAAATCGTTTTCGTGCACTCCGATGGCGACATGTCTTGTCAGCAGGTCAATTCCTGTGGCTAAGCCCCCTCTGTCCAGCATGAACAGACCTTTCGACCGTTTCTCACTCGATTTCGGCCACATAAGTTCCGTATTGCTGTAAGTGGTTAGACTAGCCCACCTATCACTTGGTTATTTAAGAGATAGGTCACTTCGAATGAGCTTGCAGGTAACGAGCGGCACGCCTAAGCTCTTCCAGTACTACGACAGAGGAACAGATGTTCCTACTCCTGCAAATTCGTTCGCCTTTTCGTTGCCTGGTATGTTCCGATGACTCGGCAGTTCCACACGATTCTGTGTCAAACTCCGGAAATATTGACTTCAGCCTGTGAGTATTCTCTTGCACATTCACGAAATCATACTGATTATTCGCCAGTCAGCAATCGCAACGTTGGATTTGAAGGCTGACTTTAGAGAGGTATACTCAAATGAAGACTTAGGCACTACTGCAGGGCATAGAGTTGGCCTTGTATCCATCCTTAGCCACCCCAATTGACGCAGTTCGCTTGGAGGTGAGCTTAGTACGCAATTTTTCCCAGCAGGCCTCTTGTCCCTTGTACCTTCTGTGAAAGCAACTAGCCTTTGGACTTCTCATACCAGTACGAACTATGTTAGTGGAGTGCACCAAATTTGTTTGCATTGCACCCATCGCAATGCTTGTTTTCAATTTACAAACATAGCTGCACTAGTATTTATCTGCGTCCAGAATTTCTTTAAAAGTGTGTTACGAAGCAGCGCAACATCGCAGACATTAGCATTTCAATCAAACTTTTAAAAACATACGTTTAAGCTTATACATATATGTAGTTGTATAAATATATATAGTGCAAGTATATATATTCGTACTTTTTCAACTGTATGCAAATGCCTAACTTCTCCATTGACAGCTGCCTTCATGCACCAACACCCGATGCATCGTCCGAAAGTTGGTAAGTCCTTTACACGAATACGAGTATTGTTTGTATTTATGTGTGTTTGTGTGCTACTTTGGTACTCGTATTTATTATTTGCTTTACTACTCATTGTTTTCACTTTATTTTCTAATGCACTTTTCCACTGCACAGGCATGTCTGTGGAGCGGAAATAACAAAACTTTTAATAGAAGTTAACAGCTCTTCGGCTGTCGCCGTTTGATACGCAAACAGCTCGAATAGGTCACATAAAACTTGAAAATGAGTTTGTTAAGCCAATAGCGGTGAGTAAAGCAGTTATTCATTTAAGTATAGTGTATGTAAATGCGGCGAATAAAAATATAAACTACTTACTAAGATTGAGTATTTAATTAAGGTTATGGCATTACAGCTGAGGGGCAATAACACCTAACGCAATAAGGCCATATGGTCTTATTTCCATTGTGTTTTGAAAATAAAACCATACGACGTTATTTCCAATCCAGTAGTGAAATAAAGTCATATTTAAAACTGTACAAATTAGTAATAAAGTCATAGTTGAAATTACAAACGCTTGAACTAAAAATGCATGTCTGGCAACACTGGATCACAATTTTTTTCATTAATTGACGGTAGGCAGTTTTCTTTACTATTCACTGCTGAACTAGACGAGAATAGTCTTAGTTTATCAGGAACAATGGTTATAAAGAAGGGAGTGAAAACGGCCTCAAGCCCAATAAAAATTGTTGAATATAATTTTTATAAGGCCATAAAGTAACAAAAACATTATTAGGTATTAGCAAAGAACGTAGATAATAAGAAGGGACAACTCGTTATAATTGTAGCGAAAGTGAGTAATAGGAGCGTGCTTTCTCCTTTGCCTTAGTACGTTTTTTGTTTGTATATAACAAGAAAAGCATGGCTTTCTGTTTTATTTGAATATGGCAGTCACAACATTCGTAATTTTTTGTTATTGTGTCTGGAACTTGTATAACATACAAGTATGTATTTATCTATAAAAGTTGCCTTCACATATCGACGAATTATATTCACCGACGACTTATATGCACCATCTATCTGAGTTTTTCACAAAAATGAGATTCTTATATAAAAATCCATCTAAAATAGGAAGGTAGAACCGCTGAGTGGAATTTTTCAAATTCTTGATGTTTGCAAGCAATTTAATTTTAAAATTTTACACACAAACTCACACACACATTCTCATTTTCAATCTCAAACAACAACAACTTTGAACAATTCCTTTTTTTTACTCTCAATTTTATACGATTTTAAAATGTTGGCAAACTTCAAAAAAAAAATCATGGCCGACGCATTGAGAGAACGGTTTTACCTTACTATGCTTTTATCATGATTAATACTGCTCTTGTATAACGCTTGCAAAGTCAGAATTAAAGTCAGTGATGACAGGTAAGTAAGTCCCAGATGATTTCTAACATCACAAAGTAGTTTTTTGTGCAAATTGCAGACAGAGAGTATTGAATATAAGCCCTCGATATGCTCCAGCAATTGCTTATACTCATTTTTTATGAAAAATGTATATATAGCATACTCTTTCCTCGGCACATACTCATACATATGTAGGTGTATACATAAGTACATATATTGACTACCCTTTACCACTTACGTGCATACTATTTAATTACAAATTTCTGTATCCCTCTGCATTCGCTTCAACCGCCGACCACAATAACCGTTTTAAGTGCACTTAGAATTTTATAACTAGGGTTCCACATCAATTTAATCACTCCTTAGATGGCTATGAGCATAAAAATACATTTACATATACTGTTTTCTCTAGCATAATGTATTCTTATAAGCACTGTGGTCAACAATTTTTATAATGCCTGCCAGTTGCACTCAATCTCAACTCCTTAACTGTTTATGGTGGAAACCGCATAGTTGCTGTTCAATAGGTTGCACTTAGTAATTAACTTTAGCGCGGCTGAGAGCAACTCTGGCATGCAACCAGCGTGTAAGTGAGTGAATGATGCATAAATATGAATGTACTGCACTGACCCTGAGCATGCCTGACATGGCGTATACGCAATCATTTAGTGACTGTTGAGTATATTGGCATGGGTTTGAAGAAAATCGAGCCATACAAAATACTACTTTTCATACCATTTACAGTTTTTACATTTTATTTAAATAAGTTTT
>NW_023475759.1:0-301 GCF_013731165.1 Rhagoletis pomonella
GAATCTCCTTTGTTGGCAGGTTTCCCCGGTTTGAGCAGTGGGACCACTCTCCCCACCTTCCAGATGTCTGGGATGATGAGAGTGGCCATTGACAAGTTGAGGACCTCCGTTAGGTACGCTACCCCCGCAGGACCCAAATTTTTCAGCTTCAGCATGCATATTCCGTCGGGACCCATGGCTTTGGAGGCTTTCGCCTTCCCGATGGCCACCTGAACTTCACCGCAAGTGAAAGCAAGGTGGGCACAAGTTGTTGGCAGTTTGTGCAGCCTTCTGGTCACTCGACGCTTGGCTTTGTCCACCG
>NW_023475759.1:311-3158 GCF_013731165.1 Rhagoletis pomonella
CGTGGGTCCGATATACATCCTGCCGGTATGAAGCGAGCTGCAGCAGCAGTGATAGCCCTGCGGAACTTACGTTCACCGAGATGGACGTCGGTTGGTGTGGGGAGCGCTGCGAAGGTGTTTTGGGTAAACTCCGCGTAACCTTTCCAATCAGCTTTAGAAAAGTTGATATAGGTCCGGTGTTTGGCGGAGGCAAAGTCGGTTGGTTTATCAATCGAGATGACTATGGGTAGATGGTCTGATGCTAGAGTCAGCATAGGTCGCCACGTTATGCTGTTTATCAGACCAGCGCTGACTATTGTGATGTCTGGCGAGCTACTGCAGTTACCCATAATCCTGGTGGGTGCGTCGTCGTTCATTGTGCAGAATGTCGAATCGTCTATCTGCTCAGCCAAGTCTGTTCCCCTACGATCGTTTGACAGGCTTGAGTGCCAAAGATCGTGGTGCGCATTAAAGTCACCTACTACCATACGGTTTTCACCTCTGAGGAGCGCACCTATATCAGGGTGATATCCTGCCGGGCAGCAGGTGACAGGGGGTATGTATATGTTAAATATTTCGAGCTCGACATCGCCTGACCGGATAGCGATGCCCTGACATTCTAGGGTGGTATCCCTGCGGTCGATGTCTGCTTCGATAAGACGATACTGCACGGTGTGGTGCGTGATGAACGCTAAGCCACCACCATTATCTCGCTCGCGATCTCGGCGGTGCACGTTGTACCCGGCGCTGTGCAACTTCGTCTCTTGGACCGCAGCTATTAATATACCATGCCGACACATGAAGACGGTTATCTCCTCAATCTTGCTCTGTAGCCCGTTGCAGTTAAATTGAAGGAGCTTCATGTGGTTCGGGAGACGTGTCGTGATGTGGGGTGTAAGTGAAGTGTATGTTCTTGCCGCCGTTGGCTGTGTGTGCTGTTGAGGTGATTGCCGCCCTGTGGTGGTGGTGGGGGTCGTCGCAATTGGAGTCTGCGACCGAGCAGCGCAACACGGGCCCTCGAAGTTCCCCGTCCAATCTCGCGTGGTACGCAGACCTGAGCATGCCCTAAAGTGGCACCAGCCAAGGCAGGTGTTGCACTTGACTGATGTCACATTACGGAATATCCTGGTCTGACATACCGTGCAGATTGTAGGGGGAACCAGGAGTTGTTGGCGGCGGCGTGTGGGTGGTGGTGCGGTTGTGTGTGTTATGTGGTCTGTAGTGGCTGTGGTACGGTCTGTGGTGTTATTATGTTGTTGTGTTGTGGTGACTGTGTGTGGCTGCTGTGTGAGTGTGTGGGGCTGCTCGGGCGGACTATGGTTAGCCGTGGAGGCTGCTCTGTTTGAGCAACAGGGGGCCACGTACGACGTGGTCCACTGTCTGTGTGTCCGTAGTCCCGAGCAGACCCTGAGGTGACTCCACCCCTCGCAGGCATTACACTTGACTGAGGTGGAGTTGTGGTGTAATCGTCTTCGGCATACACAGCAGGTGTATGTTTCTGGCCCAGGGTTTGACTCGATGCCAGCCCTGAGTAGGAGAATACGTAGTGAATGAACGGACGGACAACTTCTAAGATTCTTCGCCGACCTAAACGGGGTTAGATCGCCGAAACAACAGCCCTTGGTCGGGTGAAACCCGAGTCATTCCGGTACGTAGAACCGGCTGTCGTTGTCGTCAAGTTCCACTAACGGCAACCCTAGGAAGCGTGCAGCTTCTGTGGGGTTTGTCCACAGGGACAAGGCCGTTAGGGTTGTCGGGTTTTCCGGGCATGCGAAGAGATGTTTCGAGTCATGTGGGGTCTCTCCGCATGCCGGACACTCATTCGGCACATCCTCATTCAACCTACTCAAGTAGGAGTTCAACCTGCTGCAGTAGCCGGAGCGAAGTTGTGCGAGTGTTGTGCGTGTCTCCCGAGGCAGATGAAGCTCCGTCTCGTCTATGTCCGGAGGTGGTATGCCTAGAACGGCATTCACAGGTCTAGAGTCTACATAACTCGAGACTGAGTCCCTGTGAATGCCGTTCAGGGCCTGTCTGTAAGCTGTCGGGTCCAGAGGTTGCTTAACGAACCTCTGGACTTCGTCCGTCAGTTCATATAGATGCCTCCTGACGTGCCTAGGCGAGGGCTCCTCTGCAAGCAGCTGTCTGCTTGGGTGGCCACTTCTGTGGCTCCCGATCAGGAACTGCTTGCAGAGCATTATATTATGCTCCTTTACAGGGAGCATTTGCGCCTCGCGGTGCAGGTGGTGTTCAGGCGACATCAAGAGGCATCCTGTCGCTGTCCTGAGTGCGGTGTTCTGTACAGTCTGTAGCTTCGTCCACTGCGTCCTACTAGTCCCTGGCGACCACACTGGCGCTGCGTAGTTCAAAACCGGCCGGCCTATTGCCTTGTATGTTGCCAGCAACGTTTCTTTGTCTTTGCCCCAAGTACTGCCGGCTAGCGACTTGAGGACCTTGTTGCGGCTCTGTACTTTATTGACAATAGCGGTTGAGTGCGCAGAGAAGGAGAGCAGGCTGTCGAATGTTACTCCGAGTATTTTGGGGTTATTCACCGTCGGAATTGGTGTGTCATCGACGTGAATCCCCAGCGTTAGCCTGACCTCCTGCGTCCAGGTTGTGAACAGGGTCGCGGAGGATTTCGTAGGGGAGAGGGCTAGACACTTTGCAGTGAAGAAGCGAGAAAGTTCGGAGAGATATCCGTTTACTTTCGAACACAGGTCATCAATTCCATTCCCAGTCGCCATGATCGAGCAATCGTCGGCATAGGAGACAATCGAGACTCCCTCTGGTGGTTGAGGGAGCTTTGAAATGTAAAAGTTAAACAGTAGCGGGGAAAGGACACCACCCTGAGGAACCCCCTGTTTTATTTTT
>NW_023475760.1:0-3158 GCF_013731165.1 Rhagoletis pomonella
CATAATACGAACACATTTTTCACAACGAAACAAGATTTTACCAATCACTCGTAAATATAACGAAAGGACTAATGCTTATTTCTCAAGTAGTTTTGCTCCATGGAAATTTTAAATTTTATGTAAATAGTAGCGGCACATTGGGTGAACTAGTAGTCTTGGTTTTCGTACAACGGACGAAACTTTCGTTCATAATACGAACACATTTTTCACAACGAAACAAGATTTTACCAATCATTCGTTAATATAACGAAAGGACTAATGCTTTTTTCCCAAGTAGTTTTGCTCCATGGCAATTTTTAATTTTATGTAAATAGTAGCGGCACATTGGGTGAACTAAATGCATTCATACATACATATTTATGTACAACTG
The DNA here is from genome assembly GCF_013731165.1 of Rhagoletis pomonella. Classification (NCBI taxonomy): domain Eukaryota; kingdom Metazoa; phylum Arthropoda; class Insecta; order Diptera; family Tephritidae; genus Rhagoletis; species Rhagoletis pomonella. The sequence continues at coordinate 371 of NW_023475760.1, forward strand.
TAGGTAATATAGTACGCGTCTTCCCAGATGGGTTAAGTGCGGGTGATAAACCCATGTAGCATAGTTACATACTGTGTACATAAGTACAATTAAAATGGTGAAAAATATTACATTTTCGGCATGTGACTGGAAAAAAACTTTAAAATACACCCAAATTATGGTTTCCAAGACATGTACTAAGTGATTAGCACAGCTGCATCCTTCAACTTGTCAACTCGCGCGAAATTCCCCGATTTCCAGGGATTTTCCATTTAAGTGGCAATCGGGGAATGACCACCAACCAAGGAACCAAATTAGACGAGTAGGTTAATTTTTAACCATTTGACCCTTTTTGGCGCGACATTTTTTCAATTTGAATCGTAATATCTCCACAACAAGAGTTTTTCCAGATACAAGCTATATACCAGATGAAAGCTCAGGTTTAGGGCTAGACTTGTGGAAACCTAGACTGAGCAGTTTTTGAGAAAATGCCCGAAATGTATATTTTCAGCAGCCCGATTTTTAGTTTTCAGGCGATAACGTTATGACTTATTTATACTTTATAAACGCAAAAGACAGCTTTAGGTAGCTTGTTTTAAGACCCTTCTACTGATATCCACATGAATGGTATGGAATGAGTAGTGCGGCCTCAGTGGTAGTTTAAAAATTGCATTTTTTCGAACTTCAGGCAACAGCCACACCCACAAAGGCATACGAATCAAAACATTCTGGAACAAAACCTTCTTAGTTTTTTTGGTACTTTACTTCCTGAAAGTTGGAAAAATTAAATGAAGGTACGTACAGACGCTACATACATAGCAAAGCATCTCGTAGTGGAGACACGAAGCAAAACACATTTAGCTCTGTATCTTTCCAACTAGCAGCCGGAACTTAATTTATAAGTTATCGTTTGAAAGGTATTGGCCTACATAATAACACTAAATATGTTGGGTGTGCCCACATGCTCCCTTAAACCGGCAAAAGCAAACAAATGGTTTTTGTTTCGCAACACTTTAGCCAAATTTTTAAGAATCCGGTTAATCGTTTATGAACCTTGAATACATTTTCTGGACACACTCTGCAAGACCTTTCCAACGATACCTCAAACAAGTCGATTGGACGTCTGGATAAAAACTTCCAAATCTCGTGTGCTTTGCCGTACGCTGTGATACATATAAAATGATACACTCAATGCTAACAAAATAATTTGTAAATTTTCAAAAAGTGAATATGTAATTCATCCGATTCTGTGTCAAATTATTCTCGCTAACTTCAAAGTAATTCCATTTAAGAAGGATAAAAACCTGGCTGTAGTCGACAATGAGCGGAAATGGATTGAACGGTAAACTAATAATTAAATTTTTAGTTCAATTGTTTATTACTTTGTCTTTACCCCTGCAAGAACAGTGACTATCATTTGACAAATCATTTGAGTGGCAAGACTGATAGAGATTTCTGTCACTGGCTACCTACAAGTTTCTATCAAATTCTAAAGGGCAGTGTGAAAAATCTGATGTAAACATTTGTGTACATGTGATCTTCCGTCTTCCTCCAACTTATGAACTTATATATTGGTCTCTTTTTAACCTACGCAACATTTGCAAATGTGTTAGTAAGATAAATGAGAATGTCTTAGTTTCCATCACACAATTCTTGTAGGGACGTTTGTGTCTTGTTTCGAAAGTTTGTATCAGAGAACCAATCTGAAATTATTGATAAAACTATGGACCGGTTTGGTGAACAGCCAAGACGTTTACTTTTTAAGTAATTGAAGCTCGCAACGATGTATGCATTTTTATTTTATCTTACAAAATTGCAGAGGTATATTGCATAGTATACCAGACGTTCCCTTTCAAAACTTTACTCGTTTCGGTGGGTCCCCTGATGCTCATTTCTAACATATTCCCAAAGCTCATCAAAAAGTGCGAAGATTATTTGTAACGATGTAATTTTGCGTAGCGGGTGAGTTTCAAAACAGATTCGACAATGTGCGAGTGCGGGCTCAGTGCTGGAATTAAACCAGCATTCCCCCTCAGGGAACTCTCTCTCTCTCTCTAGAATCTCTTCAATAAAGGTAACGGTGGCGTACCATCCTGTAACATTGAAAAGACACAAGTGCTCAAATATCTGCCGCCGGCAATTTTCGCATCGCCTCACTCAGTGTTATACCAATATCCGCTTCTTTTTAGTCTGCAGGTGGCCTTTAAGGCTTCCTCACGTATGATGACACAAAGTGACGGTAAGTTCACCAGTGCGTCAAGTGCACTATACATTAATGTTAAATAAATAGGCTATCAAGCAACTATTTTGGTTCTTTGCTATCGAAACCAGATGAATTTCGTCGAAGAAGTCGAATAGTTCTAACCGATCTAAAAATTAATGCGATTGTTCACACTTGCCTGGTTATCAGGTTATCTGATTAAAAATTATTATTGTGTAGTAAGTTTTATTGTTGCAAACTGAATAAAAAATATAACCACATAAGCTGATAACCAGGCAAGCGTGAAGAACCTCACTATTTTTGTATTGTCACTTATAGTTCATTTCAAAAGCTGGGCAAAAAATATGAAAAAAAATGATTTCTATCCAATTTGTGGTATTAGATTTTACATAGTAAAATTTAAAAAATAATAAAAAAAAATTACACATAAAACATTGCAATGCAAAAGAAAAAAATTCAAAGATCTTGAAATTTTAATGAAAATTGTTTAATTTCAAATTCTTTTTCGGGTCAGTTTACAAAGTCGATTTTTATTTTTATTTGTTTACTGTTATTGTTATTTTACAAGTCTCTTCCAACACAAAAAAA
>NW_023475761.1:0-3158 GCF_013731165.1 Rhagoletis pomonella
ACTGGTTATTCTAAGAAAGGGTTACATTTTCTGATGCTTATACCATGTCCCCACTGGAGGTAACCACGTAGTTATGGCTGTTGAGTTGGTTATCCCGATAACCCACTTGATTTAGCGTAGTTTCGCCATATAAAAATGACAGCACTTAACCATTTCACTGAGATGGGTAAAAGCTAACCAACCCGAAACCACGTGGAAGGTCTGATACAACCCTGTGTTTTCCCGCCATCTCTGGGTCATTAGCGTTAAAATGTAAAAAATTCGTTCCCTACTAGTGTTTGGACTTCACTAAGATCAGATTAAATTTACTCCGGTTTTTGAAAAAAATTGAAATCTATTCCTCCACTCCGCTTGACTTTTCCCTTTTTTTTATTCATGTTATGCCACTCTTAGGGGCGTTTTTTGAGTGTTCACCACCGGGTTCAGTAAGAAAATTGAAAGTTAGCCAAATCTCACTGTTAAAAAGTAACTCTTTCATAGCAATTCGTCAATAAAGAAACTTTGTTATTTTTTGAGGTATGGCTGTAGAAATTGGCGGATGCAAAACTTTACTTAATATAACATTAATAATAGATTGGCGCTTACACATATGTTAGTGTTTGGCCGAGCTTCTAATCCGATTTATGGCGTGCGCCTTGATGTTGTCACACAAAGCGGAGGGACCTACAGTTTTACGCCGAGAGAGAAACGAGAAGCTGTTTTTCATGGCTCAAATACACTCGGAGGTTTATCATTGCCTGCCAAGGGACGACCGCTGTTAAAAAAAACTTTTTTCTACATTTTTTTTTGCGATGTTGCTTTTTGACCAGGGCTTGAACCCAGGCGTTGCGGAGTGGAAGCGCGCACTGCTTACCACTACACCACAGCGGCCGAGAACTTTACTTAAGTTGTTAAAAAATATATGTACAATGAAATTTATATAAAGTAAAACAGGTTTAGATCCTTGCTCTTTAAAAAATTAAGTGTTAGGTATGTTCTACTTTATAGAAAATGCTAAAAAATTACCTAAATATGTAACATGTTATCCGTACATTGCCTCACGTTTTTATTTTGCATGAATAGAATATATTTAAGTGAAACAATTAATGTCAGAAACGAAAATAAAAAATTCAATCTAGTACGGAAAATTTGTTTTTGGTCCGATTTTTGCAGCGCTTGGTCCGATTTCTCTGCGCTTTAATTGCAATTTTTCTTCCGAAAAAATGTGTTTAAAGTTCAATTAAACATTAAAACCTACTTGAGAAAACGGCCCTTAATGTGTTTTTTACCTCACATTAAATTCAACAATAAAATGTACTTATCAAGTAAGTAGGTAGATGACGCACGTGTTATTCATATAGGCAGAATATTTATGTTAATTATGTATTGTTCGATAAAAATTGGTGACAACAATGCTACGTTTTGATCATGGATTTTTTAAACAGCTGTATTATAAAATTTTATCTTACGTAAGTAGGTACATTTTTTATTAATACTTTTATTTATTTATTTATTTTATTTATTTATTTATTTGTTACAGTCTTGCGACTTAAAAGAACAAAGAGATATTTATAATAGTGGTATTAATCTAAACCGATAACTTTATCATGCAGATAATCTTATAAGTTTAAGCACTCTGTTACATGAACGACCCGTGTTTTGTTTACACTTGCGACAATAGTGGTGTTTTCTTTGGTTATCGAGTTCAGTATTACTAACTTTATACTACTAGCATTAGGATAAAGAAATTTTAGAAACTTAAGATCGTGTCAGACTTGGCAATATTTCCAACTTTTCCACGCAATTCGCTGTCAAATTGAAAAAGAGAAGTTTTATTTACATGTGTGAACAGCCAGAAAGGCCTTTCTGTCACATTTCGGAAATCAGTTTCAGAAATGAAAGTTGCAAGATGTGACTGCAATTCGCCTTTCGGAAATAAAAAAACCTCTTTCGAAAGATACTTTACATGCAAGGTGTGACTGCTCATGTAACTGCTTTCTGAAATTTCTCAATTTGACAGCCTTTTCGAAATACGTATATTGCATACGAAATATATTGCCACGTCTGACATGCTCTTAACTCTCTAAATAGGGAAAAATATATTTAAATGAAATAATGTCAATTCAAATAAATATACATAGTATAACATAAAGTCGATTTATTTGAAGCAAGTTAAAATAAACAATGGCAGAATGTCTGTTTTTATATGAATTCATTTGTCAGTTCTACCAAACCGTGCAGCCAAATTATCAGTGAAATAAAACAAACAGAACGGATGATAAGTTGAACCAGATCTCTATCAGGATGATATCGTAGTTGTTGTATTTGCGTGCAAAATTTGTTAGCGTATCCCGATCATTGCCCAAGAAAAATCAGCTAGAGTTGCGACAGAGTTGCATTGGCTTCAGTTTATCTAGATTATTCAGTGAAATCGCTGGATAAATTTATCAGAAATGTGTAAGCGAGTTTCCATACAAATTTTGACAGTTAACTTATAAAGTTTACACAATTATAAGTTTATACGGTTTATAAAGCATTAAAAGGTTTGATGAATACCCTTAATATATAACAAACTATTCGTATATGTAAGTTAAAATTTCATTTACAAAGCTATTTACGTTTCTATAGCTATCAAAAAACCTATATATATAAATATATATTGCTTAACTAGTTGGGTAGCTGGCGAGGCCTAGTCTCCAGTCTACCTTTATATATGTACTATGTGCAGCGGGCGGAAAGACCTTGTTTGCGCTCCGCGTTTCTAAGTTCTTCGTCCCGGTCGGAAAGGCCGAGTTTCCGATCCGTGTTCCCGTCGTCATTAATGTGCTAACCCTGACGGTGGATTTCGTGATGTGAGGCAGCCGGAAAGGCCTAGTTTCCGCTCCGCGTTATGGGCGGGCTGCTGGGCATGGTCGGAGAGACCGAGTTTTCGATCCATACTCACAGCGTCTTTCGTGTGCTAGTTCATTTGCTGCTTGGTCGGATGGAAAGGCCTGGTTTCCATTCCGTGCTTTCCTACCTAACAGCAAGAGTTTTACAGTGATCAAATAATAGTCTTTTGAAAACAGCAAAGTTATCACAGTTATTTACGTATGGAGGTAACTCGTTAAAACACTTTAAACCTATACAAAATATATATTTTCTTTCTGCCTCTGTTCTATAAAGTGGGAGCCTAAAGC
>NW_023475762.1:0-3158 GCF_013731165.1 Rhagoletis pomonella
GTACGGCTTTTTTTTAAGTATAAACAGTATTTTTATAAAAAAAAAAAATACATAATGTTAAGATAAATGGTCAAATCTTGTCAATATGTGAGTGTCGTAAAGTTTTGATAAGCACTCGAAATGCTATTAAAATGTCGAAACTTTTTTCCGAATTCAAAAAGATGTCTCTTTTATCCATTAATAATAACTTTGTTGATGAGGTTGTACTAGCGCTTTTACGAAAATGCTTGTTGACGGCAATAAAATCAATAAAAGTGCGATCACATCCTCACCGCATGAGTGTTCGACACCAACTGATGGTATGCAGTTTTAAATCGCAAAAAGCTCAAACAGTCAACGACATAGCGTAGACGCATGATTCAATAATACAAGGTTAGATAATTATTGAAATCCGCGGTTTAACACTCCCTTACAAAAGGTTGCATTTACGAAGGATGGGGAAAGGGGAGGAATGAAATCCATTGCTGCGAAAATGGTAGTAGAAAAGTAACCAAAGTAGGCAAACAGTAGTGAAATTCCATTTGTAAATTCTAATGTATTTGCAGGAAATCTAGCATTTTAAACGAAATATTGTACGAAATGTTAATATATCTACGTGAATTACGCAATTTTTGTGTTATTTAGCCGTATAAAAACTGAAAAAAGACTCAAAATTAAAATACAACTACTATGAGATTGATGTAAACATCCAATTTAAAAACAGTTTATGTTTTCATCAGTTAAATATGTTTCATATGCAAATACAAATAAACATATTGCACAAAAGCTGAAACTTCTATTTCCCACCAAAGCTACACTGTTTCCAAGTAAATTTGCAAAGAAGCAACACGGTGCCACTGCTAAGGGAGCGGTGGGAAAGAGACAACTGTCAGTTTATCGAACCTTGTATTATTGAATCATGGCGTAGACGTAGGTAGACGCAGACACGATCTACCTTATGGGATTCGCGTGTTAACCAAAACTCTCTACCACATGGCGGTGACGTTGCCGTTGCTTCTCTCTCGCTCTATCAACAGTAAATTTCATATGCTGCTACGTACGTCAACCTACGTTTACGCTACGTCGTTGACTAACTACGCTTAAACAGTCAACGACGTAGCGTAGACGTAGGTTGACGCAGACACGATCTAGCTTATGGGATTCGCGTGTTAACGAAAACTCACCACCGTATGGCGGTGACGTTGCCTTTGTTTCTCTCTCTCTCTATCAACAGAAAATTTTATATGCTGCTACGTATGTACGTCAACCTACGTTTACGCTCCGTCGTTGACTAACTGAGCTTTAATAGTCGATTCAATTTTAGTATTATAAAGTGAAAGTGCTGCTAAGAATCCTTGTTGATTTTTAATATTTTTTTTGCATTTTCTTTATACAAATTAGAAAAATCTACGCGAATTGAATGTACTATCTCGATCATTTAAACATCTCGGACTCGCCCACCACTAAAAATGATTATTTTAATCTAAAGTATATATTAAATGGATGCTTTCCATTTCCAGACAACCGGTCAGGTACGAGCATGATTTTTAATTTCGACCAAACTCAAATACATTGTTTGTTGGTCCGAATAATGAGACACGTATTTTTTCTTTTGGCTCGGAAAAATTTTTCGGCCGAATTAAACGCGATTTTGTTTTTCAGGCAAAAATCGATTATTCGAATTGACAGTGAGAATGTTTTTTTAAAATGCCGATAACTTTGTCAAAATTTAATAGATTCCAACAATGTTTTTACTCAAATGTCAGTAATTCTTGTCACTTCAAGATAGAATGATATAATTATTGATTTCATTATTTAAAATTTTTTATTTAACAATAAACAAAAGATGCATATTTTTTTTTTTAAATTTAATTTCTCAAAAAGTGTATTTTTTTTCTCTCTTTACCGGGAAAGAGACACTTTAAACTACAATCAACCCAAATCTCTAATAGCGAAAATTTTTTTTCTGAGTTATGATTTTTTATAGAAAATATACGTTTTTGTGGTAGATACTACAATATTCTTATATTGTTTAACTAAATGGAACATATGTATGTAATATATCAGCAAAAAATACAGCCGTGATCATTTTTTGTGTATCAAATAGATGTTAGAACACACTTTCCACCATACAGTTTCGAAATACAAAATCACATTTTCCCGCTTTTTATAATCGAAACTGTATGGTGGAAAGTGACACATATGTGCGGATTTGGGCATCCCTAGATTAGGGTGATGAAACATTTTTGATAGTCTTTTAAAATGCTTCTTAAGTTAAGTTTATCATGGAATACTAAGCTTTGTATATTTTCATAATTGGGAAAAATTTATTTGAAGGGAAAAATCGCCAAAAATCGCCAATGGCGATTTCCTAAATTTTCACGCGCAAATGTCAAAAAAAAAAATCGCCAAATTGGCGCGAAATCGCCAAATCTGGATGTTTGAATCTTTTTATGGTACTGAAGATTTGCTTACGGATGAAATAAATTAAAAATCATCCGAGGATATATGTAAATATATTTTTATAAACGCTTTGAAATATAGAAATTTCTACTATTAGAAAATTAATAAAATAATTTTTTGTATTTATACCAATGGTGTTCAAGGCACATTGGCCCACCTGTACAAAAATCGTGGTGCGTCATGGACAAAAATTTTACAATTTCGGACCGAAAAATGTGAAAACGAGCTAAGTTGCCACGTTACATTTGTGAACTTCCGACAAAACCACATATGTTTGTGATTTTGGATGTTTTGATTTCATTAAAGAAAATTAATGCGTTTTCCTGCAGAAAACGTACACTTTTATTTAATGTTTATTAAAATTACACCTTAAAATACTAGTTAACGATTGAAATATTGGTATGGAACAGAGAAATAGATTGTTTTGCCAAAAATTACCAAAATTCGAGATAACTTATTTTACTGTATTATAGAGAAATAGTTGCCACTTTTCTCTCGGCTGGGCGAGATTTCTTCATTTCACGGTCAAAAATTTGGGTTTAATTTTTAAACCACGCTGGGACTACTGCCTTTTTTAAACTTTTATAGTCTACTTTTTAAACCAGTCAATTGTTTTACGCAATTTTTAATATATTCTGGTTTAAATTTTAGCCCAAAAAGTTCGTGGTTTAAAAATCAAACCAAAATGTTTTAATTCTAGTTTCTAGGTTTCATAT
>NW_023475763.1:0-3158 GCF_013731165.1 Rhagoletis pomonella
TTCAATTATGATTTTTTGTACTGAAAGGGTTAGGTTTACATCATAAAGGGAATTTACGGAAAAATTATTTCAAAGAATACATTTTACAATAAAAAGCGTAGTTTTAGGGGACATTCTCCACTCGCTCTACCGAACGAATGCTACTAAAATGAAACGAAAGATTTTGGTGGGAGTCTAAACTAGACTAAATTTTATGATTCGTTTGAGGAAGCAGCAAGAATTTTTTTTGTGGGGCATTCTAATATATGTACATAAATACATTAAGCGTATATAAGTCAGCTCTTCAAATTATGTGCTAAATTAGCACATCGGGGTGCTCAATAAGTCTTCTTCTTTTAATTATTTTTTGTTTAGATTTTCTCCCAACATTCCCACTTATACATGTACGTACTGATTTGCGGTTATAAATCACTGGACATTAATTTAACAAGTCAGCTTATACCAGCACCTTTTAGCATATACACGAATATGTTGAAGGATATCTGCCGCGCCCGTATGCCCTTTCGCAGGACTTTTAATTTATGTGCATATATGAAGAAACTTGGCTTTTGTTTTCACTTTTTCCTTCAACTAATGCTTGTAACTGTGTTACACTTTTGTACCGACCGCTAAATTAATGTCGTTTGAAATTACATTTGAGCACCTTAATCCTGGCTTCATTACTTCACTGACCTAAGCTGACTTATTGTTGCTAATACTTTTGTTGTTATTGAAAATACAAATAACTCTGCCGAAAACAACATTTAAGGGGATCACTTCATTAGAGATACATCACTTCAACACTTTCATTTCTATTAGATTGGCACACAATTGCATACAGACTCTTCGTTTTCACTTGGACGTTGCTGCTGTTGCTGCTGCTGTGGGCTGCGACGCACGTCGCGTAAAACTTTTTTCCATTCGGTTGCGCTCCGTATAGGTTGCACGTTAAATTTAAACTAAAAGTGAATTGTGTGCGAATTGCATGAGAATGCCAAGAATGAATAGCAAATAATGCCATTTATTCATTTCTTTTATTTTTTCAACTCCCTTAAGTGCTGCCGTTTCGCCGCCTTGTCTGTAGTCATGAAACATTGCAGCGAATGAGTTAGTACATAGTAGAGGAGCTTGATGTTACTAAAACGTCTTGGCGTGTTGTCGTCGTTGTTGGTAGGTCGCATTTGGCAGCGGCGACAACAACAACAATAAAACCGCAACATAAACACCAACGAACGGACAAAGCATTGGTCATTTCTACGAGCTTATAAAGGATACTCGTATAAATGATAAAAAAAAGCGAAATAATATAAATAAAGAAAAAAGGGAAGGGTAGCGTGAGTGAAAGTGGAAGTCGTTCTCAACAATTAATTTTGTTTAACTTGTGGATATTTTTATTACTGTTTTTCATTACGTTTAGTGGCACCTTAACCACTCCTTTTGTCATTTTCAAATAAGAATTTTTTCTATGTACTCATATCCTTGCAACATTCGTAGGTCTGTGTATAAGTACGATTGTTGCTCGGCTGTTGCCAATTGTTGCGATTACACGTAGCTTGGCTGTTGGTTAGCTGGTTTTATAGCTCGCTCAATGGCTTTGTGTATCGTTGTTGTTTCTCCTTTAGTGGTACACTTAAAGGATAACAATTATGTGGGCGCTCAACTGTAATAAAATGAAGGAAATGAATAACTCGTTGGAACAGTGTGTTTATACTTAGTAGTAGTAGTAGCATTTCGAACAATAATCTAAAAAAAAAATATTTTTATTGAATAAGCGTTTCGCATGTACATAGTCTAAATCTTTCCTGCAACGATTACTGCGGGTAATCCGTAAAAAGTTGTTAGAAAAAGCGGCGGATCCTCAAAAAGTTTCGCAGACACCTAATGTCCACTCCAGAGAGGTCGTCGGGAGTGTTTGGTGGACGCAAACATGACCTTTTACAACAAAGTAGAGCAACTGATGCCTTTTTACCCGCTTATCAATATGTAGTTTTTAGGACAGCTTCCTGTTTGCAATTAATCACAACTAGTTAACCGTGTCAGAGAGCACAAGCAGAATGCCACCGATCGACGGAAGTTGAAGCATTAGACACTTTATTTGCCATGGTAAATGAGACGAGCTCCGTCATTTCAGGCCTAGTTCCATGTCGTCCGCCTCTTCTTTTTATCAACGGTAGTGCATTAATTTTCTCTTCCTCTATTTCCGCCTTCAATAATATTGAGAGTGAACTAGGGAAATCTGCTACACAGAGGTTTAAGGTTAAGACTTAGAGCACGGTTACCCACGAGAGTGTACGTAGCTTAGCGTAGAAGTACGTAGCAATATATCAAGTTTGCTACTGATAGAAAGAGAGAGAAGCAACTTCTACGTCACGGTCATGCGGTGGTGAGGTTTTGTTAACATGCAGATCCCATAAGATTAATCGTGTCAGCTGACACATTCTCCGTCGAAAACGAAGACAGGCGCAAATATGAATATGAAGATGAATACCAATACCGAGGCTTAAGCCAATATTGTATTGAAATTAAATAACACAAATTTTTGTAGTCACAAATGAACTAGAAATGAATGCCGTAACGGCAGTTAAACTTTTCCGCCAAAATGTTGTGGTGTTGTGTTCTTTATGATCCATGGACTTTATCCTTTTCGTACTCAAATAGATTCTACATTGAAGATTTCGGCATCTCGGCAAGACAACAATAAAAACTAAGGAAGATAAAGAAACTTTATTTGATGCTTGGATAGCGGGACGCATATTAACTAATTCCAGGTATAAAAAATCAAAAATTTAATGCTGTTTCCTCAGAGTACAATATTGAAATTTTGGAAAACGCTATTTCTTTCCTTTGGTCAAGTAAAATCAGGTGTTTTTTTTTAATTATCCTAAAAAGGCGTTCAGAAATAAGATATTTTTTCAAAACAAAATTTTTGTTTTAAGTGAAAAAAAAATTAAAATCGACTTGAAAAAACTATTTAATTTTACTTCTGCTAGAAAAAAAATTAGCGATTTCTACAAATTCACCATTGTACTCTGCTTCTTTTCCCTACTATCCTGTCTATTTATTTAAAGGAGGAAGAGCATTTTATATATGGAATGCTTGCGAGAATGGTGATAAATATGACATACTACTGTGGCATTCAGGAAAGAGTTATAAAGCTGTTTGTGTGTTTCTTGTCTGAC
>NW_023475764.1:0-3158 GCF_013731165.1 Rhagoletis pomonella
TAACATATGGCACAAACATCCAACAGCAATAAGGTCCTGGTTTTCTTCACACCTATCCTCAATCAAAAAGAAGTTAAACGAAAATGCCTAATGAAATGATTTACCGCATCTTATTCCAGCTATTTCATAGTTTAAAAATCCGTTGCGAAGGAAATCCTACCTGATCGTTTAGCAGTTTTTTCAACAATTACTTTTTTCTATCTTAAAATATTTTTTCGGACCCAAGTAACAATACCCTTTTTAAGTAACTTTTCGTCTTACGTAAATTTTGTATGTACACGTAAGTCTTAGTAGTAAAACAACGGAAAAAGTGAGTTTGAGAAGTAAACACGACGAAAATCGGTCAAAAATGTGTGCCAGTTGTGAAAAAAAATTGTTTCTAGCAATCATCAAATTAGTAATGCCATCAGCGAGAAATATGAGAATCTTATAAAAAAAAGCATGTAAATGCAAACTTTGAAGTGTCTGAACATGTCGTCGTACTTTAAAACACTTATGGAAATTAAAAAAATGATCATGAGCAGTTTGTACTTGGAGGTGAAAATAAGAAACTGGCAATGGAAAATCACTCAGATCTCCTCAAAGAAGATGATAATGTACTTGTTATTAAAAAATGTCCAATTCCTGAATTACATGTGTTACAAGGAACGGATTAGTTCCGCCACTTACAAAAGCAACTTCTGCAAAATTCAGATGCGCTACATGATCCAGAAATTTATTCAAATGTTTATACTAAAACCAGCCTTTCGACATAAGCTACTTTTCCATACGAACACAGAATTATATCGAAGTCCATATGAAAATATACCTCAATATTTTCACATCCCCGGAGCTCTGCAGTAGCTTTATCAGTTCTGCTCATAAAGGTAGGTTGTTTAAGAAGACCTGAAAACAGCTCAAAGTTGTCTGAAGGTAACAAAGGTGTATCCGCAATTTGTGGTTCCGTTATACTGTCAGAATTCTCAGTTAACGTTCTCATAATTTGTAAACATTTCTGTTTTGTGTACCTTTGTTCAGATTCGGTAAAGTTCTTGAGCTCTTTTGCTCGCGGGTATAAAAAAGCACAATTTTGTGCAAAACTGTTAGTTTTCAACAGCAACTGTTGTAACGGACTTTCCTGAGTGCTTGCGTTTTGGTACGCATGCCGTCGAATTTGTTTTTTTGCGTCACCCGAAATTGACTTGCATGCGTTTGCATTTGATTTCATTGAGCGAAACGTCAAATCAAAATGTCACGCAAGTGGCGGGTTTTCCGCCGGGATTACAAAATTTATTATATTTTAAGACATCCATTAAAATATTTCGGAAAAATATTAAGATTTAAGCGAGCTGGATCGATTTGAAAATCCAGGGGATTATTTCGAAATTAAAAACTAAATTAATGGAACGTAGAACAGAGAAACTACTCTGAACATGCCAAATTCGGACTTAGTTGCCCAAATAAGGCATTTCCGTCAGTTATAGTATAGCAATAACCGAGACTGATGTTTTGACCTGAGGTTTGTTTTCTTGAAGAAAGACAAAAACTCACAATAAGTCTGTGCATGTGCAGATAATGCGAGGAATATAAAAATACAAAGTCTCACCGTCGCCCAAAATTTAAGTTTACTGAAGTAATATTGAAGTTTTCTGTTTTGCCGGTTTTAACTTTAAAGTTCTAAATATTTTATATTTTATCCAGTAAAAACGTGTAATTTCACCTAGAGATCTATAATTGGTAAAAACTTTCTTTCTTTTGTACAAACTATCGTGATAGGAAGCAGACGTAATGTGAAAACAGCTGATTCGAATATCGGTTTTGCTGATGTTAGAAAAATCTAAATCTGATAGAATTTCGCGACATCAAATGAAACAGGTATCGGTTTTCTTTTCCGATAAAAATCAATTCCTAGTCGGATTCTGCGACATAGCTGATAAATTCATGATAACACACAAACATTAAGCATAAAGAAATTAATTATTAGGGGTTATCCCTTAAATTTGAATTTACGAAATGGTGCTCTATTTACGAGCCCTTTGTATAATTACGAAGCAAATTTTACGCGAAAATGACCTCGTAAATTTGATAAAATAATGAAAATAAATGAAAAAATAATAAGCGATTAAAATGAATGAATTTCATCCGCTAACGATATTGATTAAGGTTTTCTGCAGCTTTCAATTACTTATGGTTATTGGCAAATTGGAAAAACGACTTCGATGCAGCTATATATCTTTTATATCTTATTTATATTATTGTGCCAAGTAATATAATACAGTTGAAATCAGCGTGAGAAATTCTATCGACCCACATTTTTGGTTTTTACATAGCTAAAGCGATGTTGCTTTGACCAGGGTTTGAACCCAGGCATTGTGGAGTGGAAGCGCGCACTGCTTACCACTACACCACAGCGGCCGACAATGCATATAATGATTTTTTTTTAAGATCACACTCAACTGTGTGCGTACGCAAATCATTCGCATGGGAACGAAAAGTTTTGACAGATGTGTGTGATCGTCCATAAGTATACAAATGGAATTATTTGCCTTTGCGAACGTTCACGCTCATGCTCTCATTGAACTGTATAGCAAGCTTTAACGAGTACTCGTTTGCAAACAGCCTCGCCTGTTGCTCGGTGAGTTGCGCAAGCTCAGAGCAAACTATCGAGCGAGCGAGGAGCTAAAATGAGGCAAATCCGAACCCTGGTACTAAGACAACAAAATATCACTATTACAGAATAACTAAATACTTTTTATTCCCCTTATTCTATTCCCTTACTAAGTAAACGTATGAAAAAATATATGTATATTTATTTAACTATTAATTAATTATTTCTAAAGAAGGATCTACACACCTTGAACTTTATGATCGCTGCATGCAAAAGTGATATTATTGTAATCTCGTAGATTTCACTGATATTGCGAGTTTTGAAAAATGTTAAAACTTTGATTGCCTCAGTCGTTTCATCAAATAGACGTTTCTGTTCGAAAATCGTGTTAACATATTAGTTTTAAATATAATTAACTCATATATTTTCAGTTAAATATACCTGCTTGCTAGCCGGTACTGGTTGCGCCTGTTGCTAGACTGTTTGCCAGATATTACCAGGAGCCTACATGCGAGGGCTCAGCTTTCCCACTCCAAGTTGATCATCTTAAGAAACATATTTTTTAATGAGC
>NW_023475765.1:0-3157 GCF_013731165.1 Rhagoletis pomonella
AAAAGCTGACATCACCGCCATCCAAGAAATGCGTTGGACGGGGCAAGGCAAACAATGTCTGGGGCCTTGCGACGTCTACTACAGCTGCCATGTAAAGGAGCGCAAATTCGGAGTTGGATTTGTGGTGGGAGAGAGACTCCGTCGCCGAGTACTGTCGTTCACCCCGGTGGACGAGCGTCTAGCCACAATCCGCATCAAAGCGAGATTCTTCAACATCTCGCTCATCTGCGCCCATGCCCCGACGGAAGAGAAGGATGAGGCTTCCAAGGATCTCTTCTATGAGCGCTTGGAGCGCACGGACGAGCGCTGCCCCGCCATGATATCAAAATCGTGCTTGGCGACTTCAATGCCAGGGTGGGCAAAGAAGGGATCTTTGGAACCACCGTCGGAAAATTCAGCCTCTACGACGAAACGTCCGACAACGGATTGAGGCTGATCGACTTCGCCGGGGCCCGAAACATGGTAGTATGCAGTAGTAGGTTCAAGCATAAAAAGATTCATCAAGCTACCTGGCTGTCTCCGGATCGAAAAACGAGAAACCAAATCGATCATGTTGTGATAGACGGAAGGCACGCTTCCAGTGTTTTAGACGTACGCACACTCCGAGGCCCAAACATCGACTCGGACCACTATCTTGTTGCAGCCAAGATACGCACCCGCCTATGTGCAGCAAAAAATGTGCGCCCAAATATGCAAGGAAAGCTTAACGTCGAAAAGCTGCAATCACAACAGACAGCCAGCGCTTTCGCTACTCGACTCTCACACCTGCTCTCAGAAAGCACTCTTGAACAAACCGACATATGCGAGCAGTGGAACCACATTTCCCGTTCATTAAGTACCGCCGCCGAAGAAGTAGTCGGATTTCCGCGAGCCCGAAAGGACAACTGGTACGATGAGGGGTGTCAGGAAGCTGCAGAGAAAAAAGATGCCGCCTACAGGGCCACGCTGCGATCGGGCGCAACGCGCGCTATATGGGACCGCTATAGGGATCTGAAGAGGGAAGCGAGACGTATTTGCCGCAACAAGAAGAGAGAGGCAGAAATACGCTTGAAATGCTGGCCGACAGGAGGAATGCCCGAAAATTTTACCAGAGAGTTAGGCGACTTACGGAAGGTTTAAAGACCGGGGCGCACTCCTGTAAGAACAATAATGGCGACCTAGTAACTGATGTCCAGAGCGTACTTAAATTATGGAGGGAACACTTTTCCGCCCTACTAAATGGTAGCAGCACGGAAAGTTGTGGAGAAGAAGAACCCGAGCCCGCAGTCGATGATGACGGAGTCGACGTTCCACCGCCTGACTATGACGAGGTACGTATAGCAATAACGCGGCTGAAAAACAACAAAGCCGCTGGAGCTGACAGCCTGCCAGCTGAGCTATTCAAGTACGGCGGCGAGGAGTTGATAAGGTGCATGCATCAACTCTTGTGCAGAATATGGTCAGATGAACGCATGCCCGACGACTGGAATTTAAGTGTGCTCTGCCCAATCCACAAGAAAGGTGACCCCGCCATTCGCGCCAACTACCGCGGGATCAGCCTTCTAAGCATAGGTTACAAGGTCTTATCGAGCGTATTGTGTGAAAGACTGAAGCCCACCGTCAATGAACTGATTGGGCCTTATCAGTGTGGCTTTAGACCTGGCAAATCCACCATAGACCAGGTATTCACAATACGCCAAATCTTGGAAAAGACCCGCGAGAAAAGGATCGACACTCACCACCTATTTGTCGACTTTAAAGCCGCTTTTGACAGCACTAAAAGGAGTTGCCTATACGCCGCTATGTCTGAATTTGGCATCCCCTCAAAACTCATACGGCTGTGTAAAATGACGTTGAGCAATACCACCAGCTCCGTCAGAATTGGAAAAGACCTCTCCGAGCCGTTCGCCACAAAACGGGGTTTCAGACAGGGCGACTCCCTTTCATGTGACTTCTTTAATCTGATGTTGGAGAAGATAATAAGAGCTGCAAAACTGAACCGCTCAGGAACAATTTACTACAAGAGCGTGCAATTGCTGGCTTATGCCGAGGACATCGACATCATCGATAACAAAAACCGCGAAGTCTGTTCTGACTTTTCCAAGTTGGATAGGGAAGCAAAGCGCATGGGTCTGGTGGTAAACGAGGACAAGACGAAGTATCTCCTGTCATCAAACAAACAGTCAGCACATTCGCGCCTTGGCACCCACGTCACTGTTGACAGTTACAATTTCGAGAAAGTAGAGAATTTCGTTTACTTGGGAACCAGCATTAACACCGATAATAATGTCAGCATTGAAATCCAACGTAGAATCACTCTTGCCAACAAGTGCTACTTTGGACTGAGTAGGCAATTCAGGAGTAAAGTCCTCTCTCGACGTACGAAAACCACGCTCTATAAGTCACTCATCATGCCCGTGCTGGTATATGGCGCAGAAGCATGGACAATGACAACATCCAATGAGGCGGCTCTTGGGGTGTTTGAGAGATAGATTTTGCGGAAGATTTACGGTCCTTTACGCGTTGGCGACGGCGAGTACCGCAGACGATGGAACGATGAGCTGTATGAGCTTTACAACGATATGGACATAGTGCAGCGAATTAAAATACAGCGGCTCCGCTGGCTTGGTCATGTCGTTCGAATGGACACCGACGCTCCAGCTCTGAAAGTATTCAACTCGGAACCCGCTGGTGGTAGCAGAGGAAGAGGGAGGCCCCCACTGCGATGGAAAGATCAGGTGGAGAAGGACTTGGCTTCACTTGGCGTTTCCAATTGGCGTCAGTTGGCACAGAGGAGAAACGACTGGCGTGCTTTGCTGAACTCGGCCAAAATCGCTTAGGCGGTTACAGCGCCAAAAAAGAAGAAGAAGAAGAACATTAAAAACGACTTAGAGCGTTGCGTTGCGGGTTGGTGGTGTGATGACTTAGCTCACGTAAAATGTGCTGGTCTCAATGGTAGGGTGGCCGATATCATAACCGATAACAAAGGTGTTCGTTGGTCTTGCCAAATGCAGATCAACCGAAGTTGAGCTTTGTAAAATGTTTAGGAGCGCCAGAAGTGGCTTCCAGGAGTTGGGTAAGGAGTTAAAACTTCTAACCGAAAAGTTTAAGCACTATGAAGATGCATTTAAAAACTTTAAGTGCATTGAATCTTCATCTTCTCCATCACCCAAGCTTA
>NW_023475766.1:0-3157 GCF_013731165.1 Rhagoletis pomonella
ACAATAAACCCATTAAACATTCTACTGTTCACCGTATTATTTGTGTTGGTAAACTACCTTTTTCGAAACCGAGAAGACTTGATCCAATTAAATTTAAAGTAGCAAAAACTGAGTTTGATTTTTTAGTGAAATCTGGTATTTGTCGCCCTTCTAATTCACATGTGGCTTCTCCACTACATTTAGTACCCAAAAAGGAGGCCAATGATTGGCGTCCATGTGGTGATTATCGAAGATTAAATTTTATAACAGTACCTGATCGATATCCACTACCTCACATACACGATTTAAATATAAACTTGCGTTCAAAACATATTTTTTCAAAGATAGATTTAGTACGTGCCTATCACCAAATACCAATAGCGGAAGAAGACATTGGTAAAACCGCGATTACAACACCATTTGGTCTTTTTGAATTTGTAAGAATGCCTTTCGGTCTTAGAAATTCTGCGCAGACTTTTCAACGTTTTATAAATGAAGTTTTAGCGCACTTAGATTTTATTTTTGTATATTTGGATGATATACTTATAGCAAGTAGTAATGAAGAGGAGCATTTACGACACCTACAAATAGTATTTAAAACTTTAGACGATTTCGGCTTAAATATCAAGCCAAATAAATGCATTTTTGGCGCATCACATCTCGATTTTTTAGGTTACAATATTTCTAACGAAGGCATTAAGCCAACTAATGAAAAAGTCAAAGTCATTCGTGAGTTTGAACGTCCCAAAACAGCTAAACAAATGCAAAAGTTCATAGGTATGGTAAATTATTACCATCGATATATACCAAGGCTAGCGGAATTTTTAAGCCCGATTCACACAATGGTAACACTTGCCTTGACACAAAAGAACCATAGTTTAATTTGGAATAGTGAAGCGGCACAAAACTTTGAAAAAGTCAAAGAGATTTTTGCGTCAAAAGTCCTTTTGAACCATTTTGACAAAACAGCAAATCTTTCAATATCAGTAGACGCTTCAATAATTGCGATAGGAGGTGTTCTGGAGCAACACATTGGAAATGAAATTGAGCCTTTAGCATTCTATTCAAAGAAATTAACAGCATCTGAAACTAAATACAGTGCTTTTGACCGAGAATTGTTAGCAATATATGAAACTATTAAACATTTTACTCACATATTAGAAGGACGTAAATTTACGGTCTATACAGACCACAAACCGTTAACTTATGTTCTAGACTCGAAAATTGAACGTAGTCCTCGTCAGACAAGGCATCTTGAATATATTTCACAATTTACTAGTGACATCAAACATATTTCAGGCAAAAATAATATTGTAGCAGACACACTTTCGCGAATTCCAGAAGTAGAACCTATAGAAAATGAAGAGTTTAACCTTAAAAGATTATATGAAGAACAGCAAAAAGATACATTTTTAAAAAATTTTATTAAGAATCCAGAGGGTATTTATAAATTAATAGAAATTGAAGTTCCTATTCTTAACCAGTGTACGAAAATAAACTATATTGTACGTTACTATTTCGTTTCGTTTATTACTTTAACAGTTCGGTACAATACGAAACAAAACGGCTGAGTTCACTTTGGCGATAGTACACTACAGTAGTTTAGTAGTTATAGACGAAACAACAAACGAAATGAATCGTGTAGGGAAAATATATTTATGTATGCACATATATGCAATAAACAAATACAAAACGAATGGCTGCAATGAATAAAAAAAATAAAAATGTTTTTTAATTGAGTTGGATATGAAAATTTACAGAAAAAATTATTTTTCACGTAATTGAAACGTTTGCATACATATAAAACGTACCCTATGGTACAATTGTCACAAACGAAAAGCAAACGTTTCTCGTTGGGGAAAATGACAGTGAATCTTACAATTTATTTCTGACTATTTACAAAACTGTACAAAACCACAACTGATATGATGATCGATGAGCAAATGGGAATTGTTTTGTACAGTTTATTTTCGTACCCTGTTCTTAACATTAAAATTTTTTGTGAAGAATCAAATGAAACTACTAGACCATATATACCACAAAGCCTTCGCAAAGAAGCATTTTCTAAATTACATAACATAGCTCATCCTGGTACTAGAGCTACACGACATTTAATTAAATCCAAATATTTCTGGCCATCAATGAATAAAGAAATCAATGAATGGGTTAGAATTTGCACAGGTTGCCAAAAAGCAAAAGTGTTTAAACACACTAAAACTCCTATTAGTAAAATAACTATACCAAAAGGTAGATTTGAGCATCTACATACAGAGATTGTAGGACCCTTGACAATTTCAAATGGTTACCGATACATATTAACAATTATTGATCGAAACACTCGTTGGCCAGAAGCCTATCCTCTTAGAGAAGCCACAGCAAAATCAGTTGCTACTATTTTCTTCAAAGAGTATATACCACGTTTTGGGGTACCTGCTCAAATTACAAGTGATCAAGGTTTTCAGTTTACATCCAATATATTCAAAGAATTAGCAAAGTTTTTGGGATGTCAGTTAATCACAACCACTGCATATCATCCTCAAGCTAATGGCATGATTGAACGTCTACACAGGCAGTTGAAAGCTTCAATTTTGGCAAGGGGAAATTCTATAAATTGGTCGGATGAACTTCCTCTGGTCTTATTGGGTTTAAGGTCTTCATTCAAAGAAGATATTAAATCTACTGTAGCAGAATTAGTTTATGGTCAAAATTTACGTTTACCAAGTGAACTCGTAGTTCAATCTGAAAATAATTTTAATGTTAATGAGTTTCTTACAAAAATTAAACATCATTTTCAAAGTTTTCATTCAGGCATATCTCATCACCAAAATTCAAGTAAAATTTATATACTGAAAGATTTGCGATCATGCAAACAAGTTTTTGTACGTGTTGACAGTAATAAGCCGGGATTGAAACTTCCATATGAAGGACCATATGAAGTCATTGAAAAACATCCAAAATATTTCAAAATAAAGATACACAACACGCATAGGAATATATCGGTTGACAGAGTTAAACCTGCATTTATAGAAAATAATTTTAACAATGTTCAGACAAAACCAAAAAAGCGAGTTACATTTTGTTTGATTTAAATAATTTCAATGTACTTTACTTTTTAACGAAGGGGGAGTATATGTAGTGCTTGTAACTTGTTAAATACATACTTGTTTAAATATACTTT
>NW_023475767.1:0-3157 GCF_013731165.1 Rhagoletis pomonella
ATGTACATACGTATTACTCAAATCATTTAACTACGTCTGCTTATAGATTTTTTCTTATGCATAAGAGTATATACATACATACATACATCAAAACAAAACAAATTAATTCTTTTGCCTTTTGCACAAACCGGAATAATATTCGTATAAATATAGCCAATCCCCTCAATCAAAATTTTTATTTAGATTTCTCCATAAAATATTTGGTATGCTAAACGCTTCCTAGCCAAAACAAACGCCAACTGGTGGTTTCAAACATCTGAATATCTGACATGATCAAAGTGCGGAATTCAATTCATTATACTTTTTTATTTTTTCTATCTAAGTAATCTGTCATCCCTGTAACTTTTTTCATTACTGAAAGCCAATTTGTTTTTTGGCATTCAAGGTCAATTAGCAAAGCAAATGAAGGAGAAAAACTATAACCATTTATATTCACAGTCGCATTTTAAAGTAAGGAATGCTGTATTTTTGTTTAACTTTTTTTCAGGCGGGTTTTATGTCATACCATATTTCTTAGAGTTCGTGCCTCACAAGGCCTCACTAAGTATAAGAATCTCACTCCTGCAATATCCATATCTTAAGTGTTAGGTTAGGTTATAGTGGTTGTTCCATACAAGGGAGTCACTTGGAGAGTTAGGAGGTTCCTCACCTTACCCCGTGAATACCAATCACTCAACGGCCTGTGAGAATCCCCGCCAATAGCGAGAACTGAGGCTTGTCAAGCATAAGAGGCTCCTTCGATCCACTCTAGGCCAGAAGAATGTTGCAAATACGCGTGTACTAGTTTTTACCACAGGATGATAGAGGCGCCCCCGCTGCTCCCTGTCCGGTGATAATGTTTCAAGGGTGACTTTCCTTGCCAAGTCATAACTCACAAAGTTTCCCACAATATTACTGTGGCCCGGCACCCAAATTAGCCTGATTAGAAAAACGCGGTTGATAGCGAGGTCAGACATTCCCTGACCAATTTCGAGCGGACTCTCATATCATTCTCGGCTGTGATAGCCGCCTTTCTGTTAGAGTATGTATGTATATACTTACTAACCTCCCTAACTGACGTCGCTCTCATAAGCAGTGAGTAGCTACTTTGGCCTAAAAGAAAATGCAGAAGTTCGGAAGCCTGAACATAGTTTGAAGGAGACCTCCCGAGAAAATGCTCCTCCACCAACCCTGTCTCAAGGTGTTGGTCCATCCGTGAAGAAGTTCACGGCACCCTTCCTTCAGTCACCACGCCTCAACTAGTCCGCCCTTGAGGAAATGTAGGTAGAGAAGGAGTCACTGGGAACCCTTTCGGGGGCGCAGTAATCTGCATGGTCAGGGATGAAATAAAAGCCATTCAGAACTCCAAAGAATTTTCGACCAAGTTACCCACCCGGTTTACCTGAGCCTAATGGCAATTCCGCCTGCAAAATCTACAGGCGCCAATGTAGGAGTGATTACACTGGTCTACAAGGGTTTTGCGAATAAGACGGGACCTGGTGTTTCCGAACGGATTTTTCGTGCTGAACACGAATCTGGGGTCCAAAACTTCCCATCACGTCACGTTTTCGAGAAAAAAGGGGTTGAAACCCCTAAAAACAGCGTTTTTGGACATTTTCGAAAAATTGTAGAGCTGAACCCTGACGTGCTACAAACTTTGTATATGTCAGAAATTAAAGGCTAAATCGTGCCCTTTCGAATGAGCCCTATGCCGAATTAATCGCATGCACCCTTAGATCAGGGGGTGTATTTGTGTCTAGGAGTCCAGGGAAAATTGATCGCAGAAAGAATTTCATCTTAAACGACCATATAAATTTCTTAAATTTTTAAAATCTAACTGCAGATTCGTAATCAGCGACTTTTAATATAGTTAAAACCTTGGCATTATTAATTTTCTATGATCGTTTAAGATTAAATTCTTTCTGTGATCAATTTTTCCTGCACCCCTAAACACAAATACACCCCCTGCTTTAAGGGTGCACGCGATCAATTCGGCATAGGGCTCATTCGAAAGGGCACGGTTTAGCCTTTAATTTCTGATATATGCAAAATTTGTACCACGTCAGGGTTCAGCTCTATAATTTTTCGAAAATGGCCAAAAACGCTGTTTTTAGGGGTTTCAACCCCTTTTTTCTCGAAAACGTGACGTGATGGGACATTTTTGACCCCGGATTCGTGTTCAGCACGAAAAATCCGTTCAGAAACACCAGGTCCCGTCTTATTCGCAGAAAAAAAGTTGAAATTTGTAGACCAGTGTTATTAATGCCCTACTAATACCGTTTAGGGAAATCCGCTGCGGGCGATCTAGTCGCTTAGTAAGTGTAGGCTTCTCTAGTGAGTTCCACCAGACAAGGGCTCCGCAAAACAAGATAGGCTTAAACATGTTTTCATAGAGCCAATGCAAATTTGTTTAATACTTCTTTAAATTATAAAATTTGTTAATTACACAGAGAATATATTTCCTGTAAAAATGTTTGGCAACCCTTTAGCAAATGGCTTTAATGAATAGTCAAAACAACTAACTAAACTTGTTTGAATTTATGTATGTAAGTATGACGAGTTCTATTCTACCTACCAAACAAGCACGTGTGTCTGTGAAGTTATAGACGTCCATTGTTAAACTGACTTTACTTCTTTTGCTCAACTATTAATAAGTTGTTTTACCTTTTTTTCTAAGCGGATATGCCGGCTAATGGAATTCAAATGTAAAACATTGTTTGGGTTCAAAAGCCAATTTGAAGGTTCAACGCACAGTAAGAAACCATGTATGTATGTATTGGTTGTACATACTACATATGTATGCATGTATGTGCAGTACAAAAAAGCCAAAAGAAAAAATCTTATTCACCTGCAGATAATCGCATAAGAATTCGCTTTAGCCAAAAACAAAAAGACATTAACAGACATTTTGTGATTCTGACTGCCTTTCATTTCACACTAATTTCAATTAATATAGCACTCAATGATCAAGCTTAAGCAAATTCCTACATTTAATGCATTAATAGATATATCAATCGCAATTTGACAGCAAAAAAGTGATAAAATTGACAGCAGAACTATTTTGACGGCATTACTTTGTACAATCAATAAACAATAAAAATAATGAAATAGTTTACGAATGTAAAAATGTAGGTTTGCAATTGAATTTTTTTACCACAAGTCTGTGGTTATTTAATTG
>NW_023475768.1:0-3157 GCF_013731165.1 Rhagoletis pomonella
GCCTTCTCCAATTATAATAATAAAAAATACCTAATTGGAAAACTGATAGAAAAGGATGTACATCCATCCATACATTTACTAATTCAATATTATATTGAAATATTGAACTTATTGAAATAACTTATCTGCCCCCCGCAACAATCTGACAAGGTTCAAGCTACATTAAAGGAACATTCAAGCGACATTGTTGAAAGAGCATTTGGTGAGAAATCCACAAAAAATGTTAAATTTCAAATGTTAAGAAACCTCGAAATGTTAAAATAGAATGGTGACATTCCGTCCTCTAAACGTTTCAGACAAATGTTCGATGCAACCAAAATTTGCGTCTTCTCTATTTTATAAGTTCTCTGCAGAAGGGCGAGAACTCTCCCCAAACTCAAAAATTAAGATTGGTGCTACAAGAGCTTATTTTGCGAGATTTAGCCGATTGTGTATTTGAACCCCAGCCTGGTGTAATTAATCAAAACCACTTGAAGGATCGATCCATTTCGTGTCCACAAAATAAGCACTGTACGATAGTTAATAAAGAAATGGTTAATATGTTGTCCGGAGTAGAAATGGCGTCGATATCTACTGTCGTTTCTGAATATCCACGGGAGCAAGTAGAAGTAGGGGAGTTGCGCCTCATGACTTGATACTAAAAGTTAGAGCAGTTGTGATGTTAATCTACAACTTAAATATGTACATATGAAGGGTTAGTTAATGGTCTCGCCCAATAGTTAAAGAATTGCAATGTAATTGTTTGGATGCCGCAATACAAATATGTACATATAAAGGGTTAGTTAATGGACTTTAAACATGTGATTCTAATTATACTATCCCATATAAATTAACAGCCCAGCGAATCAACACTTGCTTTTGTATTTAAACATCGCCAATTCAAAATTATTGTAGCGTTCGCAATAACAATAAATAAGTGTCAAGGTCAGACCCTAGCAAGAGGATTGCTTAACGCATGGCGTATTGAGTAGAGTACGATCTTGCCCAAATACCAAGTTAAAGTTAACTACCAATAGCAATGTATGTTGTTTTTAGAATAAAGAAATATGCAGATTTTTTAGACCACCGATTTTCGGGGATTATTACTAGTTTTTATTAATTTGAATCGGCATCCTTACAATAAAATTATATCTGCATATAAAGTCCATAAAATACACCAATAAAAATTTGGTGCTTTTTCAAATTCAAAACTTGGCAATACTGCCTTTTGTTCGATGCTTCTCTCTCTTTTTCTTCTCGAGCTCGTCTTGCTCTCTCATTCTGGTATTTGTTGACGTCACAGCCAGTTGCTCTCAGCTCGATTGGCGCAATCTTGTATTCTATCATTATTGATTTTAACATACAATACTTGTATTTAAGAAATTTGTCTACAGATTTATTAAAAAACTTCGGACTGTCTAAAGTGGCGTTTGTGAGCCAAATCTATTTAAAATATTTTAAAACTACCAATAGCTCAGATCGTGCCAACTGAGTATTGGGATTTGCTCTCATAAGTAAAATCAGCTTTTCGAGCTTGTGTTTAGTATTCACGACGTCAGAACTGCATGAAATTAATAAAAATTGTTTAAAATTAGTGTCTAGCTGCCAAAAAGTAAGAAAACGAATGCAAAATCATAAATTTTTTCACAATTTTCTAACACCTCGCCTCACCCATGATACATAAAAGAAGGTAGTTCCATTTAATGATATTCGTTGTTGTTGCTAACCGTTTGACATTTGATAAAATTATGACATTTCATCAAATTCATGCTACCTGATCGCTAGAAGAAATATTTTTTTTAAAGCAGAAGATTTTATCAGTACATTCAAAGATGTGGAATATGATGTGTACTGGCGTCATTAGCGCACACAAGGGGTGGGTTTTGGGGTTCAAACCCCCCCCTAAAGCTAATAACCTCAAATAAAAACTGTATCTTAAAGCTATGAATCCAGCTCTCAAGGAAATTATAAGAAATATTTATTATAATTTCTGTTGCTTGAAAAAGCGCTTTGCTTTTGCTGTAAATTTTCATGAGGAAATGAATATACGAGCATTTTTTTCTTGAGAGCTGCAAACTGATTTAAGAAATTTTGGTAGAAGAAAATTTCTTTTCCATTTCTCGTCCGTCGTTTTATATACATTTTTCGTTTTTCTTGAGAGTTCAGTTAATTTTTTCGGTATTCGAAATATTAAAAAAAAATTATAAATCGTGAAAAATCACCATCTCTATCGAAAGCCAGAAACCAAAAATCGAAAAAAGGAACATAAAAGTGCAAAAATTCATGGAATCAATAAATTTATTTTTACTGAGTCTTATTTAAAATTTTTTCTTAGGTACTTTTGAAAGTTGAGCGCATCTTGAGTTTATAGCACTTTTTATTAAACAAGTAGTTTTTAAGGAAAGAACACAACGGACTTAAATTCTTATATTCAAATTTAGGGGTACCGTTAATTTCTTCGTGATCCAATCATCGGATCTCTAAACCAAATTACGGGACGAACCTTGAGGTACCATCTTTCTACAAAAAAATGATTATTGAAATCGGTTCACGTGGTCCAAAGTTACGTATTCCGGCGAATTGATAACCTCCCCTTTTTTTAAAGTCGGTTAAAAGTGTTTGAGTTCTGTTAATTTTTATGTAAATAAAGTGCAGTTTATGAATTTTAAAACGTTTATTTATTTATTACATACTGTACATAAAACTTGCATAAATTGATTTTAAAGAGCGTATTATCTGAAGAAAATTTTCAGTATTTTCCGGTGATATATCTTCAGAAATATAAAACCCCCCCTAAAATATATTCCTGGTTGCGCCCCTGACTGGCGTACATGCGCTTACCTCACAATACCCAAAACACATACTCGCTTTGTAGCTCTTTGAGTTTTTTGTATTATTTCCTATAGACCTCAGCTTTTTTCTCTCCGTTTTTATTTCTAGTTTACTATTAATATTGCGATAAACTAAGAAATACTCCCCTTAATGTCAACCCTGCTTTGCATGGGAAACTAAACACAGCAACCAAAAATGTCAACTTTTTCTCGCCGACATATTTGGAGATATGCCCAGTTTCCGCCCGAGATCTTCCTCTTTTTTCTGGAAGACATCAAGCGGTGCAGACCGTGCAATGAGAAAGCCATAATTTCTGAGCTTGCGCTATATCAAAGCTCCTTGTGTG